>NC_134409.1:79346361-79646361 GCF_038048845.1 Mixophyes fleayi
TCAACTCTCCTGTGGTTTCCAGACTACTTCAACTCTCCTGTGGTTTCCAGACTACTTCAACTCTCCTGTGTTTCATCGTGACTGTATTAGCTGATTCCTATCCGCTGCCTCCGTGCACTAGTTATCAACTCACTTCAAACTCTCCTGTGTTTCATCGTGACTGTATTAGCTGATTCCTATCCGCTGCCTCCGTGCACTCCAGTTATCAGCTCACTTCAACTCTCCTGTGTTTCATCGAGACTGCACCAGCTGATTCCTATGCGCTACCTCCGTGTACCTGCGGTGTCCTGCTTGCCGCTACCCTTCAGTTCTACTCGTGTCTGCAGCCAGCTGATCCGCTCTCCGTGCTTCTACAGTGTTCCTGCCTGTGTCAACTCGCCTGTCTGCATTGGATCAACGCTCCGCTGCTGTCCTCTACTTGGATACCACTTCTACTCTTCAGTGATCTCCCGGTGACCAGTCCTATATACTACGGCTTCCTGAGTATTGTTCCATTGTTGCTGGTCTACCTACCTGTGCGCTGCACCTACTTGGATACCGCTTCCATTTTCCTGGGACTTCGCATCCTGCCGACCTCCTGCCGCTCAGGTATCTCTGCACTCCCTTCTGACAGCCTGCTCTTCTGAACCACGGTATGCATACTTATCATTGACTGTGCTCGTGTATTGCATACCTTGCTGGACTGAGTTGTTCTTCTCTGAAGTTGCCTATCCACTGAGACTATTGCCATCATTTGACTGTGTTACCTTTTAGTCTGGATAGTTCCTGAGACTTTGTATATTTGTGCAGTGCTGCTCTGTTATTGCTACATTGTGCATATCATCGTGGGATCAAGTTCAGTGTGCCCGTGTATACTCTGCATTACATTTATCTCCCCATGCTCCTCCTCACATATATATTTCAGTGGTACAACTTGCTAGAGGCAGACCACTGATTCCTGTTTCAGTATCCTTCCATATAGCAGTGGTACAACTTGCTAACGCAGACCACTGACTTCCCGGATACCTTCACCTGGATTCCATTCCCTCACCTAGACAGCGGTACAACTTGCTAAACGCAGACCGCTGACTTCCATCACCTCCTCGTTGCTTCTGGACATTCCTCCTCACTAATAGTGGTACAACTTGCTACCGCAGACCACTGACTACCCTCACGTTTCCTTTGTCCATTCAGTTCCTCGTGTACTACTACCTATATATTACCAGTGCTGCTAGTCATAGACTTTCCACGAGCATTCTCTACCATCTGCTGTCTCCTGTTCCGTGATCACCCCACTACCAGAGTACCATATTACCATCTATACTGCTCTGGTAAGTCCATCACCTGGTGATCCCTGGGTAAAGACTCCTAGTGCCCATGACACCTAAGCAGTTTTGTTTATAGGGATATTTATAAGAATGGTCTTCGTGTTTTACATATAGATTTATACATATACTGACTGGTTCATGTACTGGATTAAATGCACAAAGATGTGTACAAATAATTATAAATTTGTGCGTGGTTAGGAGCATAATAATAATAATCAAATACATTTCCTACATATAGCGACACCTGATGAACTGAATGTTTGTAGTATACCCTCATTCAGTCATATATGTATATTGTCATGATATATTCGATGTATAGTGTTATGATGACAACGTAAACAATTATAATGTTGGTACCGGTAGGCTTCCTTGCACAGCCACCTGCCCATATATACCAGTGTTGACACGGTCTAAATGGAGAGGCGAGTTCCTACTGCACTAGGTGTTCTCGAGTAGTCTCCTATCCCATTACTTACCTAGCTTCGCTTTGCTTGGCTTCCAAGTTCGGGTGGGTTTGGGCATGGCCAAGGTGGTATGGCTGTAGGACTCGCGCCTCTCCCATGGACAAATGGAACAACGCCTGGTTTGGCAAGGTGTTGTGCAGATGGCACTACCGTGAAAAGGAAAACTCTATACATCAATGCAAGGTGAGGTCTAATTCTATGTTCAGTCCATTTGGAGTAAGGGTTTTGACAAAATAAATGGCTTTGGATTCCTCCCTATTCAGTTTGGGTATTATGTTGCCCCCTCTCCAATTCTGAGTCACTTGTTTGATACCAAAAAAGGTTGTGCCTTGATGGCTGCAGTTGTGGGTGTCCTTATAGTGTCTGGATAGGTGGTGGTTTTCAAAACCTATCCTAATATTTCTTAGATGTTCCCTGATCCTGGTTTTGAGGGTCCTAATCGTTCTACCGATGTACTGTTTGCCGCATTGGCATTGTAGTAAATAAACTACATTTGTACTATTACAAGTGATGAACTCTTGAATTTTGAAGGTTTTCCCATTGGAGGTCGATATGTATTCTATAACAGGTTTGGTACTCCTGCATTGTAACGTTTTACAGTTGGAGCATGTCCCACAATAGAAAAAACCTTTTGTGGGTATCTGTTGACTAAGCCAGTTTGAATCTGTGCGTTGAATATTGGCAGGAATGTAACTGGATGTGATCGATTTTTTGATATCAGGGGCCTTTTTGAAAACCAATTGCGGATACTCGGGAAGTGTCGAGCCTAATACTGAATCTTGTTTAAGGATGTTCCAATGCTTGTTCAGAATTATCTTAATGTGGATTGCATCTCCTGAATAGTTGGATACAAAGTAAATAGGTTCTGATGAGTTTGTTTTGGGAGGTCTAGTGCCATCTACCTCTGGTGTGTTTTTATATTTCAAAAGGTTGTTTCTACTTGTATCCTTCACTTTCTGATAAGCCTCATCTACAAGTTTGTCGTTGTACTGTTTTTCTAAAAACTGTTGTCTCATGATATCGCTCTGTGCAATGTAATCATTCATATTTGTGCAGTTGCGGCGTATCCGTGTGAACTGGCTAAAGGGAATACTCCTTAGCCAATTAGGATGGTGGTTGCTGTTGGATAGGATAAAACTGTTCACATCTACTTGCTTTCTAAATGTACGAGTGGCTAGTTGGTCATTCTGAATGAATATCTCGAGATCTAAAAATTCAATCGATAGACGACTGTAATTGGCTGTAAATTGGAGACCATATTGGTTGTCATTTATCTGTCTTAAAAACTGGGATAAGTCATTCTCGGATCCATTCCAAATAATCAGCACATCATCAATATATCTTTTCCAGAGCACCAGTTTTGCTGCCTAGCCATTGTTGGCCCAGATGTAGTGATCTTCCCAGTAGCTCATATATAGATTAGCATAGCTGGGCGCAAACCTGGTGCCCATGGCTGTCCCTTCTATCTGAAGATAAAACTGATCATGGTACCAAAAATAGTTATGGGTTAAAATGAAATTAATATTGGTGAGGAGAAATTCGATTTGATTGCTATCTAGAGAGGGGTCACTTTCTAGAAAGTGTCTAACACTTTGTAGTCCTAGCTCATGTTTAATTACTGTATACAATGATGACACATCGCACGTCACTAGCCAATACTCTGGTGTCCAAGTGATTTCTTCTAAGAGCTGCAATACATGGGTGGTGTCTTTCAGATATATTTTCTGTTCTGTGACATAGGGTTGGAGAAATGTATCAATATAATGTGATAAATTGGCTGTAATTGACCCTATACCCAAAATGATCGGTCTGCCAGGTGGGTTAGTGAGATGTTTATGGATTTTGGGGAGGTAGTATACTACTGGAATTACTGGGTGTGGATTGTGTATATATTGATATTCGCGTAAATTTATGATGCCTAGTTCTTGTCCATGTTTAAGGATGGAAACAAGTTCTTTTGAGAACGAATCTGTTGGAATATGGTCCAGTTTCTGGTAGGTGTTACAATCGGAAAGAAGTCGGTTAGTTTCATTGACATAATCCTCTTTGTTTAGAAGAACGATGCCCCCCCTTTGTCAGCTGGTTTAATTATGATCTGTTCTAATTTTTGTAGCTGACTGAGAGCTGACATTTCTTTTTTATTTAGATTAACCTGTAAACGATGTTTTCGTGTATCTAGTTTCTCCAGATCTGCTAACACCATTGTTTCGTATGTGATGTTTTCATTACTTTTAGTCTGCTTAGGATAGAATAAAGAAGATGGTTTGAGATTTGTATGCTTATACACTCCCGGAGTGAAAGCATGCTGTGCTGATTTTTCTAGAGGGGTCTTCTGAAAAAACCTTTTAAGTGTCAGTTTTCTGATGAAGTTATGGACATCAATATAAGTCTCAAATTTATTCAATCTGTTGGTGGGAGCAAACTTAAGTCCTTTATTTAAAACACTAATCTCATCTGTAGACAATGTGTGGTTACTGAGGTTAAAAATTCCTATTGGTTCAATTGTGTTCTCAATGACCGAGGATGGGTGGAGGATGTGCCCTCCCCTGCATCCTCTTCGAGTTCTTTTACCTTTCTTTTGAGGGGATGAGGTTTTGTTTGTAGATATTTCTCTGTGAATCTCTGTCCCAGGCCTAAAAAATTACTCAGTTGTGAAATTGGGTTTTGTGGTTCTACGTCAATGGTAGAGGAATCATGTGGAGTGGTATGAAACAATGTAGGTTTACTCAGTGGGGTAGAGTATAATGTCATACTCGTATTTGTTGTGGGAGAGTGGGATTGAGGATCTGCGTACATACATTTAGGTGTCATTAGTGAATCTTGTATAGTTGTAGGGGATTCTAAATGTATGGTAAGATTATGTTGCCAACCACTTCCAAATGATTTGATAGCGAGTCTTTGATATTCCAAACTCGGTTCACTGCATGATGAATGTGAGGTATCTTCTGTGGTGTCAATAGTATTATTTCGTTGGTCAGCATTGGTCTGTATAATTGTTTTTTGGTGAATCAATTTCATGTACTGCTGGTACGTTAGTCCTAATTTATGATATATTTTCCGATTGTTGGATTGGAGTTTCTTGGGTGATTCATGTATTGTTTTACCAATACATTGGGAGTAATGATCTATAGCTGATGGACCATCTATTTTAAAAGAGGGTTTCTTATTCACTGCTTGAGATTTTTTTGTGGATTTATGTTTGAATCCAAATTTGTCTCGAGTGTACTTAGATTTCTTAGTGTGTATGATCTCTTTTTCTTTATGTTCTAATCTACTTTTCATCAGTTTCAGGAGATCATCAAATACTGGTTCTTCCTTGAGAGGGCTTAATTCTAGATCTATAGAGTTAATTCTATTTTCTAATACACTTAAATGTTGTTTGTGTTGAGAGATGAGTAAAGAAATGAGACGGGAAGAGCAATCATTGAGAATGGCCTGCCACTCACTCAAAAAAGTGGAATTGTCATTATAACAGGAGGGAATTTTCTTAAGTTTCAGACCTCTAGGTATAATGTTTTCAGATGAGTATTTTTCTAAACTGTGAATATCCCACCAGGTGCGTATCTCCTTATATATTAGTTTCTCAAATTCAAGTAGCTGGAGACAGTAATTCTTCCCTTGGATGTCAGGCACATTGGGTTGAAGTGTAGTGGGAAAAATGACACTAGATGTGAACTTGCGTGTGGTTCTCAGGCCTAATGGATCTCTATACTGATTAGACATCCTATTATAATATGATTAATATCTTGCAGTTCAGGGGAGAGCAGCAAATCTAATGGATATATATACACAATTGGCAAAAAGAGGTGCAGATTATGCGCTCACCTCCTGGTGGTTGCAGGAGCTGCAAGCAGGACCAGGGATCCCTCCCTAGTAATACACTAGCAAGCAAAAATTATCCTGTGCGCTCACTGGCTAAATGATTGTAATAATAATATGTATTGTATGGTGTACCAGATGTATGGTAGTGGGTTACCTCTACTAATTGGACAATACTCTATGGCATAAAAGATCTTATTTATTAATCCCTATACATTGTAAGCTGAAATAAGATAAAAGACAATTGAATAAAATTCTAAAACATATGAATACATGTACTTATGCTGCGCTGGATAGTCCAATGTCAGAGTAAAACAAGACAATAAAATAGTTCTAAAGCTTATGAATACATATACTTGGATGAGCTGAAAAAGTCCAATGCCAAGATTAATGTTTTATGGTGCAACCGAAATGGATACAATTTTCGTAATTATAGATGCAGACTATAATTCCAATGGGTGGATCTTCGGATGTTAAAATGTATTCCTATTTGGTAGATGGAATGCCCATGGTTAAATCACAAATGTATAATGTCTCATGAGGATCCTGCAGTTTTGGATAGACGTGAATAATCGCGTTCTAATGGTGAAGTAGTATAATGATAACGGGATGTGAAATAAAGGTAATATACCTAATGGAGAAGTTGTACTTAGCCCATAAGTATCCCACACATTGGTGGGACTAATACTTGCGATTTATGTGAAGCTTGAATAATGGTGTCAGTCACTCGTACGGGTCCCGCTGAGGGACTGCGGCATACAGAATGGAGTGTCCAGATGATACAAACAGCAGCGGGTGATCAATCCCGCTACTGTAAGGATAGATTAGTGGTCCACATGAGGCGTGCGACACGCTTCCGGTCCTGACTTCCACGTTACATACATATAGCATATATCTCGGGATAACTCATATGATAGCCCAATTATATGCATAAAGCAAATATGTGTATGTTTGGCAAATAAATATACGGTATAAATATGAAGGTTCCTATATACATATATATGCACAATATACAATCACGCAAAATGTATATAATGTAATATACTGGTCTTAAATTGACACCTTGGCATGCCTAAGCAGTTTTGTTTATAGGGATATTTATAAGAATGGTCTTCGTGTTTTACATATAGATTTATACATATACTGACTGGTTCATGTACTGGATTAAAGGCACAAAGATGTGTACAAATAATTATAAATTTGTGCGTGGTTAGGAGCATAATAATAATAATCAAATACATTCCCTACATATAGCGACACCTGATTAACTGAATGTTTGTAGTATACCCTCATTCAGTCATATATGTATATTGTCACAATATATTCGATGTATAGTGTTATTATGACAACGTAAACAATTATAATGTTGGTACCAGTAGGTTTCCTTGCACAGCCACCTGCCCATATATACCAGTGTTGACACGGTCTAAATGGAGAGGCGAGTTCCTACTGCACTAGGTGTTCTCGAATAGTCACCTATCCCGTTACTTACCTAGCTCCGCCTTGCTTGGCTTCCAAGTTCGGGTGGGTTTGGGCATGGCCAAGGTGGTATGGCCATAGGACTCGCGCCTCTCCCATGGACTTATCCCAGTTTTTAAGACCGACAAATGACAACCAATATGGTCTCCGTTTTACAGCCAATTACAGTCGTCTATCGATTGAATTTTTAGATCTCGAGATATTCATTCAGAATGACCAACTAGCCACTCGTACATTTAGAAAGCAAGTAGATGTGAACAGTTTCATCCTATCCAACAGCAACCACCATCCTAATTGGCTAAGGAGTATTCCCTTTAGCCAGTTCACACGGATACGCCGCAACTACACAAATATGAATGATTACATTGCACAGAGCGATATCATGAGACAACAGTTTTTAGGAAAACAGTACAACGACAAACTTGTAGATGAGGCTTATCAGAAAGTGAAGGATACAAGTAGGAACAACCTTTTGAAATATAAAAACACACCAGAGGTAGATGGCACTAGACCTCCCAAAACAAACTCATCAGAACCTATTTACTTTGTATCCAACTATTCAGGAGATGCAATCCACATTAAGAGAATTCTGAACAAGCATTGGAACATCCTTAAACAAGATTCAGTATTAGGCTCGACACTTCCCGAGTATCCGCAATTGGTTTTCAAAAAGGCCCCTGATATCAAAAAATCGATCACATCCAGTTACATTCCTGCCAATATTCAACGCACAGATTCAAACTGGCTTAGTCAACAGATACCCACAAAAGGTTTTTTCTATTGTGGGACATGCTCCAACTGTAAAACGTTACAATGCAGGAGTACCAAACCTGTTATAGAATACATATTGACCTCCAATGGGAAAACCTTCAAAATTCAAGAGTTCATCACTTGTAATAGTACAAATGTAGTTTATTTACTACAATGCCAATGCAGCAAACAGTACATCGGTAGAACGATTAGGACCCTCAAAACCAGGATCAGGGAACATCTAAGAAATATTAGGATAGGTTTTGAAAACCACCACCTATCCAGACACTATAAGGACACCCACAACTGCAGCCATCAAGGCACAACCTTTTTTGGTATCAAACAAGTGACTCAGAATTGGAGAGGGGGCAACATAATACCCAAACTGAATAGGGAGGAATCCAAAGCCATTTATTTTGTCAAAACCCTTACTCCAAATGGACTGAACATAGAATTAGACCTCACCTTGCATTGATGTATAGAGTTATCCTTTTCACGGTAGTGCCATCTGCACAACACCTTGCCAAACCAGGCGTTGTTCCATTTGTCCATGGGAGAGGCGCGAGTCCTATGGCCATACCACCTTGGCCATGCCCAAACCCACCCGAACTTGGAAGCCAAGCAGGGCAGAGCTAGGTAAGTAATGGGATAGGAGACTACTCGAGAACACCTTGTACAGTAGGAACTCGACTCTCCATTTAGACTGTGTCAACACTGGTATATATGGGCAGGTGGCTGTGCAAGGAAGCCTACTGGTACCAACATTATAATTGTTTACGTTGTCATCATAACACTACACATCGAATATATCGTGACAATATACATATATGACTGAATGAGGGTATACTACAAACATTCAGTTCATCAGGTGTCGCTATATGTAGGGAATGTATTTGATTATTATTATTATGCTCCTAACCACGCACAAATTTATAATTATTTGTACACATCTTTGTGCATTTAATCCAGTACATGAACCAGTCAGTATATGTATAAATCTATATGTAAAACACGAAGACCATTCTTATAAATAACCCTATAAACAAAACTGCTTAGGCATGCCAAGGTGTCAATTTAAGACAAGTATATTACATTATATACGTTTTGCGTGATTGTATATTGTGCATATATATGTATATAGGAACCTTCATATTTATACCGTATATTTATTTGCCAAACATACACATATTTGCTTTATGCATATAATTGGGCTATCATATGAGTTATCCCGAGATATATGCCATATGTATGTAACCAGAAGGTTTTGACATGTATTCCAGTTTAATACCATTATATTACAGCTCTAATTCTGCATCATGGCTCCCAGGGCTCATAAAGTTTGAGTGTATAAACACTTGAACGATTAAGGCACACCACGGACCAAAGATAGGCTAACAGCGCGATCACCCAATCAGAGACAATTATACAACTGGGAGCTCTATAAATGAACACCCACCAATATTGGAACTATCTCCCTTGAGAAAGTCTGCTAAGAGGAAACGCGTTGGGACTCCGCCCCCAACCATCTATTGGCCAATAGCAACTTACCGGAAGTGACCTCAGACGCGGAAGTCAGGACCGGAAGCGTGTCGCACGTCTCATGTGGACCGCTAATCTATCCTTACAGTAGCGGGATTGATCACCCGCTGCTGTTTGTATCATCTGGACACTCCATTCTGTACGCCGCAGTCCCTCAGCGGGACCCGTACGAGTGACTGACACCATTATTCAAGCTTCACATAAATCGCAAGTATTAGTCCCACCAATGTGTGGGATACTTATGGACTAAGTACAACTTCTCCATTAGGTATATTACCTTTATTTCACATCCCGTTATCGTTATACTACTTCACCATTAGAACGCGATTATTCACGTCTATCCAAAACTGCAGGATCCTCATGAGACATTAGACATTTGTGATTTAACCATGGGCATTCCATCTACCAAATAGGAATACATTTTAACATCCGAAGATCCACCCATTGGAATTATAGACTGCGTCTATAATTACGAAAATTGTATCCATTTTGGTTGCACCATAAAACATTAATCTTGGCATTGGACTTTTTCAGCTCATCCAAGTATATGTATTCATAAGCTGTAGAACTATTTTATTGTCTTGTTTTACTCTGACATTGGACTATCCAGCGCAGCATAAGTACATATATTCATATGTTTTAGAATTTTATTCAATTGTCTTTTATTTTATTTCATCTTACAATGTATAGGGATTAATAAATAAGATATTATATGCCATAGAGTATTGTCCAATTAGTAGAGGTAACCCACTACCATACATCTGGTACACCATACAATACATATTATTATTACAATCATTTAGCCAGTGAGCGCACAGGATAATTTTTGCTTGCTAGTGTATTACTAGGGAGGAATCCCTGGTCCTGCTTGCAGCTCCTGCAACCACCAGGAGGTGAGCTCATAATCTTCACCCCTTTTTGCCTATTATCTTTTATGTATCTTTATTTTTTGGGCACAGCGTAGTTCTTGTTTTTGGGGACTCACCTTTCCACAGAGGATAGCATGGCATCCATGAAAATCCTGCATTGTCTTCCCATTCTACTTTTGAATATGTAATCAGGTTCAGACTTGTGTAAAAATTAAAATAGACCCAGGCCTAAAGCTAAATACTGAAGCTGGGTACAAACCTATGCAATTATCGTGCAGATCACACATTCACAACCATTTGGTCAGATATTGATAGAATGTGTATGCTCCCAGCATTATGTTTTATTGTTCCAAAACATATTGCATCTGTTGATTTGGTTTTCCAAACGAACTAAAAAACACGATCAACGATGAAATGATGTTCATTCATTATCTATTCAGCAGATGGTTATAAAAGAGAAAGATCACAGATCTGAAGGTAAATTGTGTAGGTGTGTACACATGAATCAGCATGCTCATCAGGACTTTCAATTGTTAGCGAAATCGTTAGAGACAGTACATCCAAAGTATGATTGCATAAGCGTGTATCCAGCTTAACAGGAGTGGCACTCTGCTCACTTTGTATACAATTGTTTTTAGTTTAGTTTTAATTTTGAATATTTTATTATTTGCAAATTATAAACATTTAAATATTGCCTCAATGAAGGCTGAATTAATTTATGTTTTTATTACCCCTGATTTGTTTATGTATGTTCCTAGGATGGACACAAATAAAATAGTGGGTTAGGCAAGTGGTACAACCAAATCACGTTTGTAAGTATTAGCAGTATGCCCTTTTTCTGCTGCCTACTAGTAACCTAGGGCCTGATTCATTAAGGATCTTAACTTGAGAAACTTCTTATTTCAGTCTCCTGGACAAAACCATGATACAATGCAAGGGGTGCAAATTAGTATTCTGTTTTGCACATAGGTTAAATACTGTCTGTTTTTTCATGTAGCACACAAATATCAACTTTAAATTTCAGTGTACAAATAAGTTATCAAGTATTTGTGTGTTATATGAAAAAACAGACAGTATTTAACTTGTGTGCAAAACAGAATACTAATTTGCACCCCTTGCATTGTATCATGGTTTTGTCCAGGAGACTGAAGTAAGAAGTTTCTCAAGTTAAGATCCTTAATGAATCAGGCCCCTAGTCTCTATTATACATTTCTTAGTGTGCAACTATCTATCAGGGTAGAGCTGACTGCAAATTATTTTCCCTCTGTAAGCTGAATAGGCACAAACTTCAAAGCAATTCGGTAAACTTGCACAATTATGTAATTTGTTCTGTGCTCAGTAATTTACCATCATATATATCTCCTTACAGCCTCACAAACAATTACATATTTTTTTCTATTTCCCAAGTTTTCTTTGTTTAATAGAGATGGCTGAGTTCTTTCGCTTGTTCCTGATTGTTTTGCTAGATTCCCATCCAGGGCAAGTAGAAAAGGGGGCATTTCTGAGCTTCTGATTCTTCATGATTTTGGGACCTGCACAAGTAGCTCCTACCTTTATATTTAGACTTTTGATCCATCTGTAAAATAATTTGAAACCAATTACAATTCCAGAAGTACATAATCATCTACTAAATTATTATTATCATGATACAAATAAAAAACATACAATGACATGAAACAGAAGGTAATGGCCCTGAAAAAAATTAGTTTATAATTTAAGAGGTAGCTTAAGATAGGAGAATAACAATTGTACCTGGTGGTGGAGAAAGTATCTCTGGCTACTGCAAGAGGGACTATACAAACTAGAAAGAAAAGAGTGGCCTTGTAAAAAGACAGGAAGCTGGCAGGCATAAATTGGTAGAAAGACATAAACACCACCACTGCTGGTCAGGGCAACATTTCAGATATACAGAGTGGGTAACATATGCCCCAAAACAGTACAATCCCCCATTAGTTAAGAAAATCCCATACAAGATGGGACCCCATCCTATTTACGAACCCCTCAATCCACCAAGAACTGTTCACAGAAAAAATCTATTACAACACTAAAGGGACTTTGCAGACATATCAAAGAATAGCTTAAGAAAAGGGTCAACTGTAGCAGAATGTTATGTAAAAAATGGGGGGGGGGGGGGGGGAATCACATTCCTTGATAAACTTTCTATTGAATGTCATACAAATTCCCACCAAGGGTTTGAGAGACGCATTCATGACCCATTTTTTAGAATTAGTCAGACAGGAACAGCAACCGCAAGAATTCATAACACCACTAGAAGGAAAGTTTCAGATGAGCCCAGTAAGTCTAAAAAGGTCAATGCCAGAAAAAGAAGGGAAAAAGAGGAGACACAAACTCACCAAACTAAGCAAAGGTTTAAAACTCACCACAGCTATCCATTAGACATATTCAATATATTTACTAATATACAAATATTAGGAAACTCACTCAAAAAAAATTCTTGCAAGAGAGGGGGACTACTATAATCACCTTCCCAAAGATAGATGATTTTATAAACACTGATCTTAAAACTAGGTTTAGTTACCAGTCATTTAAAGGGGCCCTATATAGAACTTGAGAATGGTTGAGGAACAGTTGGATAAATTGAACCAACATAAAAAAAACATTATCCATCTAACTTAAATCAGGTTGAGAAGCAGGCTCTGTGTTAGCTAATTCAACACAAGAGTGAAGCAGGAGATAAGTTCAAACTGTGAAATTATTTGAATATGTTGAAAAACATGCAGAGTAACCGATGATCAGATACTGATAAAACACAGCTTGCAACTGATTAATGCGCCCCGAACAAAGTCTTTAGTAATAGTAGTCTCAGACAGCTGTATTAATTAAAGTTCTGCAGCGACACTGGCATTCTGTAGTACTTCAAACAGTAGAATATAAGTTATAGTAGACAATAGTACTCACAAATGCAATCTTGATAATGGAGGATATCAAATATTCCTGATTACCTGAAGGTAGAAAAAGCTCAAGTACAACTGAGACAAGCCCAGAGCTCCTCAGTGCCGTGTCAGCAGGCAGAGTGATGTAGTAAGAGTTCTTTGCTAGCCTGCAGAGTATTGACTTATATAGAGATGTTACTGACCCCTGTGTTCTGGTTTTGGTTTTGGATCTGGATTAACTTTGTGTTTTGGTTTTGGCAAAAACCGCCCTTGCTTTCTTTGGTTTTGGATCCCTATTTTTTTCTAAAATACCAATTTTTGTTGTTGCTAAAATCACATAATTTTGCTTCCCCCCTACATTATTATTAACCTCATAAATACTAATTTCAAGTCATTTGCAGTCAATTTTGATCAACTCACAGGTCACAATATTATTTTCATACACTTTCAAACAAAGACTGCAGCGACCTGGCTGGATGCTAAATGACAGAGCAATGACTCAAACACACGGCAGTTCATAGCACATCTAGGAAACATTTCCACACAGCAGTGACAGAAAAGAAAAGTGGTGCAAAATGGAATTATCCAGTTATGATTCATATGATCGCTCCACCCGTTCCTTGGTTAACTGTGGTAATTCTACAGCTAATACATGACGATGAGTGCTGACCGCCCCCCCCTCCTCCACTCCCCGGGATGCGTGGTTTTATTGAACCCAGAGCAATCCAGGGTGCCAGACAATGCACTAAAAAGAGCCATTGTAATTCACAGAAAAAAGCAAGTTCATCACTGAGCTTCGCATCAGCCCCAATTTCCCAAAATTTATAATATCGTTAGGTACCTTTGACGTATAGTGCAAATTACAAACACTCTGTGCAATACTGATGAAACAGCAGCAAAGTGGAAGGTAATACATATACACGTCTATTTAGACATCCATGTTTACATTACTTCTGCCAGCAATGTTGTTCTTTGTTAATAAAACTGTTCTCTTTATACCATTCAAAAAAATTAAAAATAATCCTCCACCATTCTTTGGATCTTGATAGTTAATAGTAGGATCAGGTGGAGTTACAGCAGAGGTGTCACAATTCTGGTCAATTCTTTTACAGTAGACAAGACCAGATATCAAAACGTTGTCCTGAGTAATCTGCATCATCAATGTGTGTCTAAGATTTTTGCAAAGCACACAACAGTATATAGCACATGTAGGTAACATTGGCACACAGCGGTAGCTGAAAGGAAAAGTGGTGCAAGATGGAATTGTCCTTGGGCCCTCTCACCCACCCTTATGTTGGATCTTAAAAAGGACATGCACACTTTAACAAACCAAGTAGTTCAGCGACAAGGAGTGCCACTTTTGAGGCTGATGTGCTTGGTTTGTTTGGGCCCACACAAAACAAGCTAACAATGGGCTTAAGGCACCTAAAGTAACAGTGCTATTAATGAACTATTATTTCTATTTCAGCAATGACAATTAGCATTGGAGCAATGGAGCTCTCCGGAATGTTACTGGAGACTTTGAAGAACACTGCTACCCCTCCTCTTTCTTTTCTACCTATGACGTTGCCCAACTGCACTAGAGACTGCCAAGAACTGTGTCTCTCTGTGAAATGGAGCTGGATCGCCGTGGAGGGTGGTACTTTTAGAACCTAAAACTCTTTTTTAATTCCGAGGGCGCGCAAAAGTACAGAGCCGGCTCAGCTCGGCTTGGTACATGGATCTGCTAAGTTCTGATCTCGGGGAACCGAGCCTAAGCATTTCTAGATTTATATAAGCAGTTCTATGTTCGAGTTTCAGTACTCACAGAATTAGCAGACATAGTGATGTACAAATATTTCTTTCCTAGCCAGCAGACAATTGTTTTATATAAGCAGTTATATGTTCATGGTGCAGAAGAATTAAAAGTTAGCTGGATGCCAAAAAACTGAGTTGGAATATTAAAGCTGTTTGCCAAGGCACAGAGTCAGAATTGAAGCACAAATCAGTAACTCATCATCATCATCATCATTAGCTATTTATATAGCACCACTAATTCCGCAGAACTCACTCACATTAGTCCCTGCCCCATTGGAACTCACAGTCTAAATTCCCTAACCTTACACACATACACAGCCAGAGAGATTAGGGTCAATTTGATAGCAGTCTTTAACCTACCAGTATGTTTTTGGAGTGTGGGAGGAAACTGGAGCACCTGGAGGAAACCCACGCAAACACAGGGAGAACATACAAATTCAACACAGATAAGGGCCATGGTCGGGAATTGAACTCTCGACCCCAGTGCTAACTATTATGCCACTGTGCTGCCCAGTAACTGAAGAATCTCAGAGAGCAGATTGTTCAGGAGTCCAGAGTAACTTCTTTCACTGATAAAGATTGCATAGAACAGGAGGGGGCTTTGATCTTCAAAGGTCCAATCAGGTCAGGAGAAAAACACACCCTAAATTAAAGAGATGGGTGTGCAATGACTCATGCTTACCAGTTCAATATCCTAACACTCTGTAACAACTGAAGGAAAATTACATAATTGTTATACAACCCTCACATAAGGCACAGTCATCATGGGCAAGACAGACTATTCTGAAGAGACTTTCAGACTTTTGGGAGACCATGACACATACCTACTACTGAAAGAAGACCTCACTACTTTGTTTAATAAGGAAATTGGAGCCCTAGATTTGGGCATCCTTAGTAAAAAAAGACTATTTCCATCATAAGAACTTTAGCATGCCTGTTTTCTACTTTCTACTCAGGATCCATAAAGGACTATACAACCCCCCAGGGAAACCCATTGTGTCTGGCATAGAGTCTCATTTAAAATCTCTCTGAATACATTGATGTGTTCCTACAGCCACCAGTGGAGAAACAAAGAAATATCTCAAAGACACTACGTAAGTCCTTAATCGGTCATGCAAAAAATATGTGAACAAAAGTTTAAAAAACAAACAAAATAAATTTAAAAAAGGAAACAATGTTTTATTGTAATAATAAAGCATCTTCTCTTGTCCCCAGCATCTATCGCCATGCTGAAATGAAAACGGAGGATAGCCGTGGTACTTGTACTACTGCTGTACTTGTTAAAAAGTGTTCCCCATGCTTTACATGGGAAATATGGAGATGCCTTAAATCCTGCGAAAAATCCATTTTCTGACAGATTTAGGACTTTTCACCCATTTATAAGTAGACCTAACAAAATGGAACAAAGGATATCCCTTGATGACCTGTGATATCACATCATTGTACACGGTGATTGACTATAAATGTTGTGAGTTTATAGAAAAAGTATTGAGGACAGAATCCATTCTCTCTCCACCCCCATTTGCCTTTATCACAGAGGTCATTATATTCATCCTGCAACATAATTACTTCTGGTCTGAGGGTAAGTGCTACAAACAGCTGCGATGGACACCAAATTTACGTTGAGTTACGCAGACCTGTTTGTGGCATAGTGGGAAAACCTTAAAATTTGGAACAACAATCCCACCTCAGACCACATTTTAAAATGGCATGGGTATTGATGATGTCATCTGTGTATGGACAGATAGCAAGGAAGATAGTAACATAGTAACATAGTTGATGAGGTTGAAAAAAGACACCAGTCAATCAAGTTTAACCTATTGTGGATCTCCTGCGATCCTGCACTTATATTTGAAATTGATCCAGAGTAAGCAACCGCCAATCTGTTTCAATTGTGAAAATCCCCCCAGACTAAATATTGCAGTCCTATTTTTACCCTATATCCACTACTATCCTTCATTTTAATTAACAGTCGTATCCCTGGATACACTTTTCGCTAAATGTCTAACCCTTTCTTAAATATATCTATTGAATCTGCCATCACAACCTTCCCTGGCAATGAATTCCAAGATCTAGATGATTTTATTATATACATCAATAATAATGACCTAAACCTAATATTCAGCACCAAAACCAGTACAGAGACAGTAGAATTACTGGATTTAGAGTTCTACATCGATTAAAAACCAAAACCTTCTCGAAGGACATAGATTTCAACAACTACACAACCACAAACAGTGGCTATGTAATATTCCAAGTGGGCAATTTAAGAGTCTTAGGAGAAATTGCTCTAAGGTGCAGGATTTTAAGAACCAAACCAACACCCTCAAGATGAGGTTTACAGAAAGAGAATATGACAGTGATTTGATTAATAGGCATTTTGAGGAAATGAAAAACCTCATTATGCCTGTAGACCATGAGTTGCCTAAAAGTCAGATTGGGAGAACACAGAAACAATAGGAAAAAGATAGAAACTCATAGCCTTTCTGACCACTATGCTAAGTTCCACAACAGTGATCCCTCCTACCTCAGATTCATGGGCATTTGGAAGGTTGGCAACAACATATAGACCATAACTAAAGAGGAGACAAGGAGATTCTTCAACTTAGGTACACTTTTGTGAGGCTTCACGACACTAGCTCCGGATGACAACTGCCAGAGAACAATTACTGTGAAAAGTATGCCTTTCAAATTTGAAACTGCATACACTATGCACATTCTATGTTACATAGTTGTTATCACAACTCCTTGCAGTTAAATAATTTGGCAATCCAACTTTGAGGTTCTTTTTGTGACATAATTCAACATATATATATATGTATCCAGTCGTGTAACCTGTTTGACCAACTGTGGATATCTACATAAACAAGCTGAAAAGTGCTGTTATCTGGGTGCCTATGTACTAGATACAGCTGCCTACAAGGAAACATCTTCTAGCTATTATGCTCATATTTATGGTACGCATATGATTTATTGCTCACACATAAAAGTGGTGTGTGGTTTTTCTGGGCTAGGTTTATATATATACCCTGGTGAATTTTGAACTCTACACCCTTTGAATATCCTATGGTGTTTCACGTGGTGCATTATCCTTTGCATTACAATATTATGCTATGTTTGCCTTTTTCCACATTCCTCGATTGTTCCCGAGTTGAGATCCAGTGTTACAGTTCTCAAAGAGGATCCACTCGAGTCTAGATCATACATCTTTACCTGACGGTACGCATATATATACATATTCTGTCCTTTGTTGTCCTGGTATTACACTATGAGGCGCCCTGCCTGTGCTTTGTTCTAGTGACTATTTTCTTCTGGATTGACCATCTGGATACAGGCTTATACGTGGCTGCCACTCACACATGAGTGAATTGTTTGTGGACTATCGAATACTATATCTGATACTATACAGTGTTGTGAATCTTTATATATAATTTTTTTTAATACTTACCGATGTGGTAGATAGCGCCAGAGTATATCAATTGTTGTGGTTATATATATATATATATATATATATATATATATATATATATATATATATATATATAGTACTTGTTTTGCTTTACAAGATTTTTACCTTGGTTTGAGTATTCTTGGGGACACCAGTCTGTCCCATTTTATCACTAGTCTGTGAATATAAAATACAAGCTGCCTTTTGCAACACATGTGAATATGGGATACAGTGAATACGGAATGTGATTTCTATTTGGAGGGACTTTGCATGTTTACCTCTTCCATTGAGGAATTCAATTGGAAAATGTGCTTACATGAACTACCTTTCCCTTTCTTTGACTATGCATGAAGTGGGAGGTATTTAAAGTAAGTCCACTTATCATCACAGTATGTACTCTATCCCCAATGACACCTGATTATTTGGGTGATACGCATAGAAAAGTTGAAAGACTATTAGGTACAAGAACCCTGATTGTATTTATCTGTTTGGATCTGTGCTTACATGGACTGACAAATAAAGGTTCTTCTGTGCATCTGTACTGCGGGATCTGTATGATTGACACATTCCCCAAAAGGAGAAGAGAATATGTTTGGACTTATCTCAAATTTATACTATATAATGACAAACTGAGCCTTTTATGATAAGACTGCAACAATATAGCTTCTATGTCAGCTTTATGAGTATCACTGAAATCCGCTTCTGACTAACATTGTTGATGGTTGTTGACTTGTATACTACTAAGCCTGAGTGATGAGTATAAGGATCCCCAGAGGTAGAAAACTGAGTGAATGAATCTACACCATCATTTAATTATGTTTTTCTTCTAATAACCATGATTAAAATAATATACTAATAACTGCTTCTACCAATACTTACAGCTAAGGCACTTATACCATTCAATTCCAGCACTTAAAACCATTCATCATCGGACACCCTTAGAATCCTTCTGTAGAAGCAAATCCCTCCCTACTGGCTTAATCTCGACATTTTACAGCATCCTGGTGACATTTCGTCAACCCGACAAAGATCGGTATGAACTTAAGTGGGAGGAAGACTTGGGAGAGGTAATAGAGGTGGAGGAATGGGCTAGGATCAGAGCACGTGTCTCCAAGAGCTCTATATGTGTGAAGACCAAGGAGAATGCCTATAAGTTGCTGTATAGGTGGTATTTGGTCCCCACGTGCCTAAAAGCCATTTATCCCGACTCCTCTAACTTATGTTGGAGGAACTGCGGGCAAGAGGGCTCGTTCCATCACATATGGTGGTCATGCCCTAAGATGGTGGGATTCTGGCAAAAAGTTCATAATCTAATTCACAGAGTCACCACGCTGCAATTACCCCCCTGTCCTTCTTACACACTCCTACACAGAACTGTCCCAGACACTGGTAAGCAGACAGCAGCACTTGTGGGCCATATCCTTAACGCAGCTAAAACTGCAGTGGCAGCAAACTGGAAAAAAGCAGAACCTCCCACTTTAACTGAAATCATAAATAGAATATGGCAGACTTATCATTGTGAGCATATAACTAGTATAATAAATGATAAACCCATTCAATTTCAAAATACCTGGCAGCCTTGGCTGGCTATCTATGGAACGGATCAAACAGGGACCGTCCAAACTCAAAATCTAAGTTAAATGAAAAGAAAGATACCATGACCTCGATTGCAAAAGGACTTATTGAGCGCTTAGCTGACTACAAGATGCCGGGCTGAGTCTCCCTCCCCCTTTCCCCCTCTCCCCCCCCCCCCCCGTCTTTTCATTCTCTTTCTGTCTTCTTTTTTTCTTTTCCATCTTCAATTCATTTGATATTTCACATTATAACAATGTTCTTGTTAGTTTACTTTTATTAACAAACTGTTTGTTTTACAGTCTAACCTGTATGCTGTTGAAACTGTAAAATTGTCAATAAAATATACTTTAAAAAAAAAAAATATATATATAAGGTGACAAAAAAAAAGTAAAAAAAATAATATACTAATGAAAATCATAACCCTGTTCATGGCCAATCTATGGATATGACTGACGGGCTTGGGCCACTAGCAATTGCCCCACATCCCAAGAGTTGTCACGCCTCCCCTAGCCAGCTTCTAATGATTTAGCCAAGCCAGATTATTGTTAAAACACTTTGAATTCAGAATTAGAAAAGTGGTGCGTAATTAAAATTAAAATGTTCTTCTTTGCTTATGTTCATCATCATCATCATCATCATCATCATCATCATTTATATAGCGACAACATATTCCGTAGCGCTTTACGTTTTAGTGAAAATATGGGAATATTATTCCACAGTACATAGACAGGCTTGGCAGCAAGGATAGGTAGACAGATGAAATATTCAGAAACATAAAATCCTAATTTTGATTGATTAATTGATGGATATTTACCATGCAATCATAGTGCATCTATGTAAAATATGTAAATAAGCCCTCTGCATTAGAACTACCATGAAGTTGAAGAATGAAAATGCTAGAGGAATATGATTTAATGCTTAACAAGGTTTGGTGGTGGTTTTGATGCTTTCTGGCAGAGGAACATACCTGTGTAGATGGAGCAGATAACAGTCACAATGGAAGGGATTGTTAGCCAAGTTTATTACTTCCAGTCCAATGAAGTTCTTCATGTTGGGAAGGCTCTGCAACCTGTTGTTCTCCAGATAAAGGTTTTTAATACTCTGTCCAAGGCCAACAAATGTTCCACTGGAAATCTAACATGAGCAGAAAAAAATACAAGGCATAAATCCTATCTTCTATAATTACATTATTAATAATAATTGTTTGTTATAGTGATTGTAAATAATGTAGAGTTGTAGAAGTAATAATTGGAAATTGGTTAAATGCCACAAATCAAATATACTAAAACTTACAGTATTTCCCACATACAATCTAAAAAGAAGTAAATATATGCCCTATAGTTAAATATAGCTGATTACTGCATGGAGGAGTTATGGTCATTAGGCAGTTTGTGTATATGTATTAACTGTAACACTGTGTTTTTTCCCTGTTTCTGTGTTTATGCTCTGTGTTGTTCCTCTTTGTGAATCTGTTTTAGACAAGTAGTGCTGTTATGTTTAACATGTATATTTAATACATCTGAGTTATTGTTAGCCAAGTGTGTCCATACTTATTTACAAAGTACCAAATTTATAGTAGGGATGTGCACCGGCGACTTTTGGTGTCTCGTGTTTTGGGTTCGGATTTGTTTCGCAAAACACCTGCCGAAAGGTTTTGGTTCGGATTTAAGGTTTTGGATTCGGATTTTTTTTTAAAAAAAGAATAAAAAGTTCAAAAATCAAGTTTTTGGGCTTATTTTCACTCCTACGCTATTATTAACCTCAATAACATTCAATAACAATCATTTCCACTAATTTACAGTGTATTCTGAACACCTCACAATATTGTTATTAGTCCAAAACGTTGCAACGAGGTATCTTTCTGGACTGCGTAGTGGAGTGGTCCCCACAATATAATAAGAAAACCATCAACTAGTCTTAATTACACCAAAAATTGTACCTGGACTGCGTAGAGGAGTGGTCACCACAATATAATAAGAAAACCATCAACCGGTCTGAATCGCACCAAAAAATGTACCTGGACTGCTTAGAGGAGTGGTCACCACAATATAATAAGAAAACCATCAACTGGTCTTAATTACACCAAAAATTGTACCTGGACTGCGTAGAGGAGTGGTCACCACAATATAATTTAACAACCCTCAACTGGTCTGAATCGCACCAAAAAATGTACCTGGACTGCGTAGAGGAGTGGTCACCACAATATAATTTAAAAACCCTGAACTGGTCTGAATCGCACCAAAAAATGTACCTGGACTGCGTAGAGGAGTGGTCACCACAATATAATTTAAAAACCCTGAACTGGTCTGAATCGCACCAAAAAATGTACCTGGACTGCGTAGAGGAGTGGTCGCCACAATATAATTTAAAAACCCTGAACTGGTCTGAATCGCACCAAAAAATGTATCTGGACTGCGTAAAGGAGTGGTCACCACAATATAATAAGAAAACCATGAACTGGTCTTAATTACACCAAAAAATGTACCTGGACTGCGTAGAGGAGTGGTCACCACAATATAATAAGAAAACCATCAACTGGTCTTAATTACACCAAAAAATGTACCTGGACTGCGTAGAGGAGTGGTCACCACAATATAATAAGAAAACCCTGAACTGGTCTGAATCACACCAAAAAATGTACCTGGACTGCGTAGAGGAGTGGTCACCACAATATAATAAGAAAACCATCAACTGGTCTTAATTACACCAAAAATTGTACCTGGTCTGCGTAGAGGAGTGGTCACCACAATATAATTAGAAAACCATCAACTGGTCTTAATTACACCAAAAAATGTACCTGGACTGCGTAGAGGAGTGGTCACCACAATATAATTTAAAAACCCTGAACTGGTCTGAATCGCACCAAAAAATGTACCTGGACTGCTTAGAGGAGTGGTCACCACAATATAATAAGAAAACCATCAACTGGTCTGAATCGCACCAAAAAAATGTACCTGGACTGCGTAGAGGAGTGGTCACCACAATATAATAAGAAAACCATCAACTGGTCTTAATTACACCAAAAATTGTACCTGGACTGCGTAGAGGAGTGGTCACCACAGTATAATTTAACAACCCTCAACTGGTCTGAATCGCACCAAAAAATGTACCTGGACTGCGTAGAGGAGTGGTCACCACAATATAATTTAAAAACCCTGAACTGGTCTGAAACGCACCAAAAAATGTACCTGGACTGCGTAGAGGAGTGGTCACCACAATATAATTTAAAAACCCTGAACTGGTCTGAATCGCACCAAAAAATGTACGTGGACTGCGTAGAGGAGTGGTCACCACAATATAATAAGAAAACCATCAACTGGTCTTAATTACACCAAAAAATGTACCTGGACTGCGTAGAGGAGTGGTCACCACAGTATAATAAGAAAACCCTGAACTGGTCTGAATCTCACCAAAAAATGTACCCGGACTGCGTAGAGGAGTGGTCACCACAATATAATTTAAAAACCCTGAACTGGTCTGAATCGCACCCAAAAATGTACCTGGACTGCGTAGAGGAGTGGTCACCACAATATAATAAGAAAACCATCAACTGGTCTTAATTACACCAAAAAATGTACCTGGACTGCGTAGAGGAGTGGTCACCACAATATAATTTAAAAACCCTGAACTGGTCTGAATCGCACCAAAAAATGTACCTGGACTGCGTAGAGGAGTGGTCACCACAATATAATAAGAAAACCATCAACTGGTCTGAATCGCACCAAAAAATATACCTGGACTGCGTAGAGGAGTGGTCACCACAATATAATTTAAAAACCCTGAACTGGTCTGAATCGCACCAAAAAATGTGCCTGGACTGCGTAGAGGAGTGGTCCCTACAATATAATTAAAAAACCCTCCACGGGTCTGAATCGCACCAAAAAATTTATCTGGACTGCGTAGAGGAGTTTTCCCTACAATATAATTAAAAAACCCTCCACAGGTCTGAATTCCAAAAAAAAAGTTTCTTGACTGCGTAGTGGGGTGGCCCCGGTACACAATTTTTTATCGGGGCCACAATATAATTAAAAAACCCTCCACGGGTCTGAATTCCACCAAAAAAGTTTATGGACTGCATAGTGTAGTGTTCCCCACAATATTATTTAAAAATTTTGTAGCAACAGTCAACGTTGTTTAATATCTGATACACCTCTATCTGGACTGCATAGTGGAGTGGCCCTGGTACTAAATTTGGTACCGGGGCCACAATACCTCCTCCAACTTACAAGTGTAGTGTTTATAACATATAAATACTACAGTAATTCTAGCACGTCAATACCTCTTGTTTTAAATAATGACAGGGCATTTTACTTTTGGTTTTATTTTTTGAACATGGCAAACGACTGTTGAATGGTCACATAATGCCAAAAAAAGAGTTGCAAGATGGAATTGTCCTTGGGCCCTCCCACCCACCCTTATGTTGTTGAAATAGGACATGCACACTATAATAAACCAATCATTTCAGCGACAGGGCCTACCAAACAACTGTGGCTGAAATGATTGGTTTGTTTGGGCCCCCACACCAAAAAAACAATTCATCTCTCCCTGTACAAACTAAACAGGCTCTACTGAGGAAAGATATCGTCCTCATCCTCAACCTCTGATTCCTCTCCCCCTACAGTGTGTACTTCCTCCTCCTCACACATTATCAATTCGTCCCCGCTGGACTCCACAACCACAGGTCCCTCTGTACTATCTGGAGGGCAGTGCTGTACTTTATTGAGGAATTGATTATTCATTTTTATAAACATCATTTTTTCAACGTTGTGAGGAAGCAACCTCCTTCGCCGCTCACTGACCAGGTTCCCCGCTGCACAAAAAACTCTTTCCGAGTACACACTGGAGGGGGGACAACTCAGGTAAAATAGAGCCAGTTTTTACAGGGGCTTCCAAACTGCCTTTTTTTCCTGCCAGTAACAATATGAACTGTCTGACATGTCTATTTGGATGGTGTCAGCAAAATAATCCTCCACCATTTTTTCAATTGTGACAGCATCCAATGCAGCGACAGTAGACATAACTGCAATGGTTGACAGGTCCTTCAGTCCGGACCAGATGTTATCAGCATCCCCGCCAGCGGCTCTTTTAGGAAAACTGAGCTTTTTCCTCGCAGCCATAGATGTGGAAGAAAATGAGGGTGGAGCTGTTGGCATGTCACGGTCCTCTCCAGAGGACAATCTCCTGACCAGCAGGTCTTTGCACCGCTGTAGACTTGTGTCCGCCGGAAACACAGACACAACATACACTTTAAACCGAGGATCGAGCACGGTGGCCAGAATGTATTCCTCTGACTTTAAAAGAGTGACCACCCTCGGATCCTGGCAAAGCGTACGAAGGGCTACATCCACAAGAGCTACATGCTTGGTGTAATCGCAATGGTTTACCAGCTACTCCCTCACTTTCTCCAGCTGCTTCTGCAACAGCCTGATCAGGGGAATGACCTGACTCAAGCTGGCAGTGTCGGAACTGACTTCTCCTGTGGCAAGTTCAAACGGCGGTAGAACCTTGCACAACACGGAAATCAGTCTCCACTGCGCTTGACTCAGGCGCATCCCCACTCCTTTGCCTATGTCGTAGGTGGCTGTGTAGGCCTGAATGGCCTTTTGCTGCTCCTCCATCCTCTGCAGCATATAGAGGGTGGAGTTCCAGCATGTCACAACCTCTTGTTTGAGGTGATGGCAGGGCAGGTTCATGGTTTTTTGATGTGCCTCTCGTCTGCGGTAGGCACTGGCTGAATGCCGAAAGTGTCCAGCAATTTTGCGCACCACCGCAAGCATCTCCTGCACACCCCTGTCACTCTTGAGGTAATGCTGCACCACCAAATTAATGGTGTGGGCAAAACATGGGACGTGCTGGAAATTGCCCATATTTAATGCCCGCACAATGTTACTGGCATTGTCTGACACCACAAATCCCCATGAGAGTCTAAGTGGGGTAAGCCACTGGGAGATAATTTCCCTCAGTTTCTCTAATATGTTGTCAGCGTTGTGCCTCTTATTAAAGCCTGTAATACACAATGTTGCCTGCCTTTGCACGAGCAGCCATTTTGTAGATGCTGCTACTGATGCAGCTGTTGCTGTTGCTGCGGAAGGGGATGCATCTACCCAGTGGGCTGTCACAGTCATATAGTCCTTCGTTTGCCCAGAACCACTTGTCCACATGTCCGTGGTTAAGTGGACAGTGGGTACAACTGCATTTTTTAGAGCACTGAGGACACTTGATCGTACTTCTCTGTACATTTTTGGTATCGCCTGCCTAGTGAAGTGGAATCTCGATGGGATTTGGTACCGGGGACACAATACCTCCATCAACCCTCTAAATCCCACTCCACTGATGACGGACACCGGGCGCACGTCTAACACCAACATTGCAGTTACAGCCGCAGTTATACGCTTTGCAATAGGGTGACTACTATTGTATTTTGTGGTCATGGCAAACGACTGTTGGACGGTCAATTGTTTTGTGAAAGACTTAGCGGTCTTACGACTTCCCCTCTGGGAAGATGACCGACTAACAGCAGCAACAGCAGCAGTGGCAGTAGTAGGCGTACCGCTGCAGGATTCCTCGGATGAATCCCGTATTGAAGAGGACTCAGTCTGGCTGCTGACTTGGGCTGCAGGACTGAATCTGATGGAGATCGTGGAGGAAGTTGACGAGGAGGGTGTTGCTGGTGTGTATCCAACTGAACCATGGGATTTAGGTGTCCCTGTACCAATGACGGTCCTAGCCCCAGTTCCTGAACTAACCACTGAACTATGAAGGTTATTCAGGTGACGTATAAGGGAGGATGTCCCTAGGTGGGCAAGATCCTTACCACTGCTTAGCTACATATGGCCATACATTGGTTGTCCGGATTTGGATAAAAATAACACCAGACCGAAGAGATGCATTTTTTGGTCTTCTGACCAGGCATGACGATGGGCTTTTTCATCCCATGGACATCAGCTGTTTCCCCCCCTGGTGCCTCATTTTCAATAACCACATCACCATCCTCATCATCAAGTTCCTCCACAGCACCAGCTACATCATCAATAGCCTCCTCCCGAGCCACCTCTTCCCGTACAGTGATGGGAAGGTCAGGCTTGACAACCACCAACACCCTTGGACTCGCCTTGGGGATTTGTGATAATTTCTCTTTAGAAGGCAAAGTTGTTTGCTGTTTTGTTGCTGACAGCATAACTCTCTTCAATTTTTTGTAGGGGGGGGGAGGAGGAGGAGGGCTAAGATCCTTGGGTGAAGCTGAACCGCTAGTCATGAACACGGGCCAGGGCCTAAGCCATTCTTTGCCACTCCGTGTCGTAAATGGCATATTGGCAACTTTACGTTTCTCCGCAGATGATTTTAAGTTTCTCTTTTTGCTACTTTTACTTAACTTGGGCTTTTTGGATTTTACATGCCCTGTACTAGGAGATTGGGCATCGGGCTTGGAAGACGACGTTGATGGCATTTCATCGTCTATGTCATGACTAGTGGCAGCAGCTTCAGCATTAGGAGGAAGTGGGTCTTGATCTTTCCCTACTTTATCCTCCAAATTTTTGGTCTCCATTATATGTAGCACAAGATACTGCAGAATGTGTGAACTTGGTAATATTGCAGTACCAATGGACTTATACTGCTGGATTGGTTTTGCAAATTTTGTTATAATTACTTTTTTTTTTAATTTTTTTTTAAAAAATTTTTTATAAGTTTTTTTTTATTTTTTTAAACACTTGGGAATAATGGGGAAATAACTATGCCCTTAGGACACAGCACCACTGGACTGAACAGGACACAGCACAGGACCCAGCAGCACCACTGAACTCAGAAGGACAGAGCACAGGACACAGCACCACTGGACTGATACTGCAGAATGTGTGAACTTTGTAATATTGCAGTACCACTGGACTTTTACTGCTGAATGTGTGAACTTGGTAATATTGCAGTACCAATGGGCTTATACTGCATATTGGTTTTGCAAATTTTGTTGTAATTAATTTTTTTTTAATTTTTTAAACACTTGGGAATAATGGGGAAATAACTATGCCCTTAGAAGCACAGAGCACAGGACACAGCACCACTGGACTGAACAGGACACAGCACAGGACACAGCAGCACCACTGAACTCAAAATTGACAGAGCACAGCACACAGCACCACTGGACTGATACTGCAGAACACAGCACAGCACAGCACAGCACGAGATCTACCAGGACAGAGGACCACCTAACACACCCTCCCTCTACCCTGATCAATGCCCGAGTGAAGATGGCGGCGACTAGCGGGGAATTTATAGGATCCGAGTATCGCGAGATCCACCAATTATCAGCTATTGAAGATCAAAATGGAAGTGTTTCTATGTAAAGATGACCCACAGGAAGTACCTAGCATCAAGGGACCATAAATCTATCCTGAAGATAGCAGAAACAGGCATGCTTTTATAGTATTAAGCTCATTAGAGCTCCTCAATTAATTCACATCAGCAAATAAATCACAGTTAAGGATACTTTGCCTGACAGGCCAAAATGTAAACACTAAATTATATCTGCTCTGTAAAAGCAAAAAAAATGCAGGAACATGTAAATGCAGTTCTAGTAATTCACAGCAATTTGGAGGCATTAGAGAGGACAAATAACAATATGGCAGCTTTGCCTCCGTGTAGCCTTTTTAACTCTGGAGCATTACTTAATACAACTGAAGCTAGAACATAATCAGAGCACACTTTGGAGTGTGTATACATATATATATATATATATATATATATATATATATATAGCAGCAGATAGATTAAAACGTGGCGCTCAAACACAGAATATGTGAGTAGAAATTAATAAATATCCAATATAGGAAAACACTTTCTTCATAAGATAAGGCAGCCTCCCTCCCAGATTACGGATGGTACTCCGATAATGAATAAATCAATATATACACAGATAGGAGGATGAAATGGCGCCAATATAGGTAGTGTTAGCTGGTAACAATCACCCAGACAGTCAATAATTGCTGATATGCAGAGTATGAATCTTAGCAAGCTGGTACAGTCATTATTCAACAGCTTCCAGATACTCCAACTATATACCGAAATGCAGACAGAGAAAAACAAAAGATGTAGTTGCAAAGGCACCCGTGATGTACAGTAAATAATAGGTGGCAGCGTACCAAGTAGATATAAATAAACAGCTTATCTGTGTCAGAATAATCTGAACGTAGTCTCCAAACAGCCAAGTGAGTCAGGAACCGATGTGTAAACTGCTTGTGAAGATATATTATATCTGGATCATCAACCCCAGCAAATTCACTGCTTGCAAACTCCACTCAGCCGATATTTTAAAAAGAAAAGAGCCATATAGTGTAGTACTTTTAAACGATTTAATCGGCATGTATCATAATAAAATCAAACTCACAATATATATATATATTATAAAAGCTTATCTGTAATCCTGTAGTACAAGGGATACTGCTACACAGTGTGGATATCTGGACACTCCATGAAGTGAACACCGATGGACTCCATACAAAAGTACTCAAAGGGAAAACTCTCACAGACCAGGTGGGCAGCAGAGCCTTCAATATACCAGGAATAGATAGTGGGAAATAACCTCAACGCGTTTCGTCATGTAAAGACTTCATCAGGAGGAGTATTTTAGACCAGCACTCAGTGCTGTCTTATATAGCGATGGCGGGCGCCATTTTGCGCATGCTCAGTGCAGCGCTTTTTCGCGCATGCGCAGATTGGACCTTTGAATCGGCGCTTGCACTGTATGTGCAAGGGGGTACTGTACAAGCCTGAAAAAGTCAGGTATTAGGCCAGGGGGAGTGGAGAGAAAGGATTATAAGGTTTCCTATAGTCAGGGCTTATATATTACTAGAGTATAGGAAGGGCAGATAATTATACTGCAGTGGATAGCGGTGGCCATCTTTAGCAAGGGCAAAAGAGCTGAGGATAATGAGTCCTGCTAGTATGTAGCCCATAAGTGCACACATGGGGATGTGTCCTAAAGACTACAAAGCCCACACATGAGCCAATCTACAAAATCTGTAGTATATATAATAAAAATGCACAGTAAAAATAAAAATGCACAATGAAATTAAAATAAACACCAGAATAATTGCTACTAAATATTGCAGAGTATATATATATCACACTAAAATAAAGGCAATCAATGGACAGATTATAAAAGATAAATAATTATATGCTGCATAAGAGGTTAATCTATGTAAGCAAGTAGTATATAAACATATAGAAGTAGATAAAGTTGCAACGATAATCCATATGACACATAATAAAAATGTGTAATAAAAAATAATAAATAAATAAAATATAAATCAATAAAATGAGATATAATTAAGGGAATAACAGTATATCAGTAGATGAATACATATAGGGAATATAAATAATATGTCAATGTAGTGACAATGCTTAATACACAAATATTTAATACCACAGTTATTGTTATATATGTAAAACCTCTAAAAACCTAGAGGTAGAGAGTAATAGATCTGGGACAAGGGGATATTAGAGAAAGGGTGCAATCTCATAACCTTCATTAAGCCCATAAGGGCTCAGTGTGTTTAGCTGAAAAATCCAGAACATTTCTCTCTGGGATAGTTTGCCTTGAATGTCACCTCCTCTAGGTCCTAATTGGACGTGTTCAATGGCTTTAAAAGAAATAAACCGTGGGTCCGAGTTATGTTTGGTGAGAAAGTGTCTGGAAACTGAATGACTCTCAACTTTGTTCTTTATATTACGTATATGTTCTTGTATTCTCAATTTGAGTGGGCGTTTAGTTTTGCCCACATATTTTAGTCCACACGTACATTCTAATAAATAGATTACGGAAGTTGTAGTACAATTAATAAAGTGTTTGATATTAAATTTGTTGCTATTATCATGGTCATAGAACACCTTACGGTCTTTATGTGCAAATTGGCAAACATTGCAATGATTGCATTTGTTGAACCCACTAGGGGCAGGAAGTATCGTTCTAATGGTATCTTTATTGTCCTTCAGCATACTGGGGGCTAAAATATCTTTAAGGTTCCTATTTTTTCTAAAGATAATTTCGGGTTTATCAGGTAAAATATTTTTCAATACCGGGTCCATTCTAAGGATGCCCCAGTGTTTAGTGATGGAAGTTCTAAATCTTTTTTCACCGCAGTTGTAATTGGTAATGAAAGGGATTTTATCAATCTTATCAGGCTTATTTTTGTATTGTAATAGGCTGTCTCTTTCTACCTGCTGAATTTTGATATTTGCTTCACTGATGAGTGAGTCGGGATAACCCCGATTTTTGAATCTTTCGGCATAGATGGATAGTTGTTCTTGACATTGCGATTCATTGCTGCAGTTTCTTTTGATCCTGTAGAATTGCGAATAAGGGATATTGTTTTTCCATCCTTTGGCATGACCACTATTGTAATGAAGATAGCTGTTTGTATCAACAGTTTTAATGTAGTTCTTGGTTTCCCGACTCACTCATCAGTGAAGCAAATATCAAAATTCAGCAGGTAGAAAGAGACAGCCTATTACAATACAAAAATAAGCCTGATAAGATTGATAAAATCCCTTTCATTACCAATTACAACTGCGGTGAAAAAAGATTTAGAACTTCCATCACTAAACACTGGGGCATCCTTAGAATGGACCCGGTATTGAAAAATATTTTACCTGATAAACCCGAAATTATCTTTAGAAAAAATAGGAACCTTAAAGATATTTTAGCCCCCAGTATGCTGAAGGACAATAAAGATACCATTAGAACGATACTTCCTGCCCCTAGTGGGTTCAACAAATGCAATCATTGCAATGTTTGCCAATTTGCACATAAAGACCGTAAGGTGTTCTATGACCATGATAATAGCAACAAATTTAATATCAAACACTTTATTAATTGTACTACAACTTCCGTAATCTATTTATTAGAATGTACGTGTGGACTAAAATATGTGGGCAAAACTAAACGCCCACTCAAATTGAGAATACAAGAACATATACGTAATATAAAGAACAAAGTTGAGAGTCATTCAGTTTCCAGACACTTTCTCACCAAACATAACTCGGACCCACGGTTTATTTCTTTTAAAGCCATTGAACACGTCCAATTAGGACCTAGAGGAGGTGACATTCAAGGCAAACTATCCCAGAGAGAAATGTTCTGGATTTTTCAGCTAAACACACTGAGCCCTTATGGGCTTAATGAAGGTTATGAGATTGCACCCTTTCTCTAATATCCCCTTGTCCCAGATCTATTACTCTCTACCTCTAGGTTTTTAGAGGTTTTACATATATAACAATAACTGTGGTATTAAATATTTGTGTATTAAGCATTGTCACTACATTGACATATTATTTATATTCCCTATATGTATTCATCTACTGATATACTGTTATTCCCTTAATTATATCTCATTTTATTGATTTATATTTTATTTATTTATTATTTTTTATTACACATTTTTATTATGTGTCATATGGATTATCGTTGCAACTTTATCTACTTCTATATGTTTATATACTACTTGCTTACATAGATTAACCTCTTATGCAGCATATAATTATTTATCTTTTATAATCTGTCCATTGATTGCCTTTATTTTAGTGTGATATATATATACTCTGCAATATTTAGTAGCAATTATTCTGGTGTTTATTTTAATTTCATTGTGCATTTTTATTTTTACTGTGCATTTTTATTATATATACTACAGATTTTGTAGATTGGCTCGTGTGTGGGCTTTGTAGTCTTTAGGACACATCCCCATGTGTGCACTTATGGGCTACATACTAGCAGGACTCATTATCCTCAGCTCTTTTGCCCTTGCTAAAGATGGCCACCGCTATCCACTGCAGTATAATTATCTGCCCTTCCTATACTCTAGTAATATATAAGCCCTGACTATAGGAAACCTTATAATCCTTTCTCTCCACTCCCCCTGGCCTAATACCTGACTTGTTCAGGCTTGTACAGTACCCCCTTGCACATACAGTGCAAGCGCCGATTCAAAGGTCCAATCTGCGCATGCGCGAAAAAGCGCTGCACTGCGCATGCGCAAAATGGCGCCCGCCATCGCTATATAAGACAGCACTGAGTGCTGGTCTAAAATACTCCTCCTGATGAAGTCTTTACATGACGAAACGCGTTGAGGTTATTTCCCACTATCTATTCCTGGTATATTGAAGGCTCTGCTGCCCACCTGGTCTGTGAGAGTTTTCCCTTTGAGTACTTTTGTATGGAGTCCATCGGTGTTCACTTCATGGAGTGTCCAGATATCCACACTGTGTAGCAGTATCCCTTGTACTACAGGATTACAGATAAGCTTTTATAATATATATATATTGTGAGTTTGATTTTATTATGATACATGCCGATTAAATCGTTTAAAAGTACTACACTATATGGCTCTTTTCTTTTTAAAATATCGGCTGAGTGGAGTTTGCAAGCAGTGAATTTGCTGGGGTTGATGATCCAGATATAATATATCTTCACAAGCAGTTTACACATCGGTTCCTGACTCACTTGGCTGTTTGGAGACTACGTTCAGATTATTCTGACACAGATAAGCTGTTTATTTATATCTACTTGGTACGCTGCCACCTATTATTTACTGTACATTTGTCACGAACGCGCGCCCAGCTGCCGTGACGTTGGGGTGTTTGCTGTATGAGGTCACACACGATTTCAGCCCGCAGTCTCTCTCACCTATCACACAGGTTCTTAGACCTACGGAATCGCCCCCAAACACAGCGCTCTCACACCCCCAGACACTTCAGGTACAGCCACCACCTATTGGGTACGGGCAATAGGACCCCAATATACTATCCCACACTGGCACACAGGCTCCTAGTTCCACAAACTAGCAAGACTCCCACCAGCACACACAGGGTTAACTCTTCACACCTCCAGACTGTTACACAAATGTACATACAAGCACACACAGCTTGTTAATCAAATGTATCAACAAATCTCACACTGGCATTCCAAGGGTTTACCTGGACGAGCAATCTCCTCTACAAAGGCTATGGATTATTTAGAGTATCAAGGACGCAACTTATTAAATTTTAGATTTAATATACAAAAGGTACAGGGCATTCAGATATAAAGAAAAATAAGGAATAAACAAATAATAAATTTGACATAACAAGCAAAACAGTTTAAAATAAAAGAGATAACCTACAGAGCATTACTTACATATAATAATCTGTATGCCTGGGGCAGGCAGAAATAATGGACAGTCCTTCAATTAGATTGATCCCCAAAAGTCTGACAATTTGTTCCCTCAGAACACAGATTTTTAAGCAACCTCAAATGGGTGCGGCATTCACAGGGGCAGGGTTAATGCTAATCGGGGTTGTGTCCTGGGACACCTTTTCAAACCAAATTTACCTGTTGACTGATTTATTAACCAATTCTACAATGTGATATATTTGTCCTGGACAGCGTTACAGCGATCCAATTTTATCATTAACCAATCCCCTATGACTTTGTACATCTTTTCATATCAAACATGCCTAAGTACAGGGCATTCGCAGAGCTTCCACTCCTTTTCTTCATTTTTCTGTGGGGCAGAATTCTTAATTTAACATATGAGCTGCCCTTCCTCATGCTATTGAGGAATAGGTGGTTGATCTCTGCTTTTATTGATTTTAAGTGGCATATTTTAAAACGGAATTCTTTCTGTCTATACAGTATTACCTATAGGCTATGTTATCCCCTGGCCTCATTGAGCCAGACCACATGCTGAGCGGTACCTACAAGTCTATTCAAGTGTCACAAGCAAACAGTGCTATGTCCTGGAAGCTGCTAACAGTGGCAGGCTTATCTCCTCACACTGGGATGTAAAAACCTCCAAACACCATTACATCAGACTCTGCGTCTTTTACTGTTACACTAGCTTATCAATGGATTCATTTGATACAACCTATTTACCCTGCAGTTATGAATTATCCCTTGTAAATAACTGCAAGCTCTCTAATTTACACCTAGGGGTTAGTTTGTGTTTATACTACCTATTGAAGGGAAGTAAATTAGCTAGGGAAATACATGATCAAATACAATGGATGTCTGATCTGCATATCTAAAGCTGGTCTCTGCACAAAGGGTTTACCTAACTCAATTACCTGTTCCTGGGCTCATTCGGTCACACCTTTATCTGAATTGAACATCAGGTGAATTTAGGTATTCATGCAAAGATTTATTTGGGTCCTGACATCCAATATTCTATTTCAGCATATCAGATCTATGCTTTATCCTGACAACATCACGGGTGCCTTTGCAACTACATCTTTTGTTTTTCTCTGTCTGCATTTCGGTATATAGTTGGAGTATCTGGAAGCTGTTGAATAATGACTGTACCAGCTTGCTAAGATTCATACTCTGCATATCAGCAATTATTGACTGTCTGGGTGATTGTTACCAGCTAACACTACCTATATTGGCGCCATTTCATCCTCCTATCTGTGTATATATTAATATATAAATATATATATATATATATGTGTGTATATATATATATATATATATATATATATATATATATATATGTATATATATATATGGATTATATATATATATATATATATATATATATATATATATATATATTCCAAAGACAAAAAACTTTACGGTTTAACATATCTGATTAAGGCTTCTTTATTCTTTCACACAAACTAAAACTTAAGAAGTAGAGATGCTCAGGCTCGGTTCCTCGTGAATCGAACACACCCAAACATAGGGGATCCGAGATGGCTCGGCTCGGTACTTTCGCGCTTTTTCGGAATCGAAAATAAGGCAAAACGTCATTGTTACATCGTCGGATTTTGGATCTCGGATCTATAAATACCGCCCTCCACGGCAATCTAGGGTGATTTGAAAGAGAGACACATTGCTAATTCTCATTGCAGAAAAATACAAATACTTGTGCTGTCAGGGTTGGTGTAATTCTGCAGTCAAATGTGACTGTGTTACATAGGTAACACACAAAGAGGAGAGCTCCATTGGTAATTCTCATTGCAGAAAAATACAAATACTAGTGCTGTCAGGGTTGGTGTAATTCTGCAGTCAAATTCTATTGTGTTATATAGGTAACACACAAAGAGGAGAGCTCCATTGGTAATTCTCATTACAGAAAAATACAAATACTAGTACTGTCAGGGTTGGTGTAATTCTGCAATCAAAATACTGTGTTATATAAGTGTCGAAGTCAGCAAATTGGATAAAGTCATTTCAATTAAAATCGAGCAAACTTGGTTGTCTTTGTCTGAAAAGATGCGTAGAGCACGCTACGGCGTAGAAGAGCGCGCCCAGCCGCAACACGTGGCAACAACAGCATTTACGCTTTTACATACATTCGCACAAACACGCACATTTGTAAAATAGTACACATTAATCGTAGTTGCAACACATAGTTATTTATGTCGAAATATAGTAGTGTTTATGTGTAATATTATAAGTTATATGCATATTAGTGATACATATGGTTCACGTTAAAAGAAATGTGTCATGTCTAATATCATATTAATCCCCTTTACATCAGCAGCTGTTCGGTGCATTCGGCGAAGAGATCGCATATTGCATCCTCTAGTTATTGATGTTAGGGAATAAACCTTTAATATGATATTAATTGTCAAATGCTAATGGACTGATTGTAATTGGAGTTTGGCTGGAAGAACAGAGCAGTTTGGCGGAAAGAACAGAGCTCATCCCCTGGAGAGACCCCCACCTTTGGATTCCTTAGATTGAATCAGCCTATGATGTGTAACCCCCTGGACCCTCCTGATGCCTGGACCAATAGAAGCAAGCTATACCATCTGCATTGTTTCACTGTATCTCTGTTTGCATATACGCAGTAGCTCTCATGTAGTGTTCAGTCACGTTGACCACAGACTTCAGGACTGAATGACTGTTCACTGGATCCAGAGCGCCTGCGATAAGTAACGGCTGTACTTATTATTATTTCGCTTGAATATATTCTGCTACTTTTTGAGAATAAATCTTTGTGCGTTGGAAACACAAATCAAGATTCGACAATCGTTATTGGATAGCGACAAAATGCTCATAACAATTTGGAAGCTCGTGAGTTTGGAGGTTTTGTTGCCGGACGATACGCAAGACCAACGGATTTCGGTTGCTCAACAAAGGGTGGAGACGCGTCATATACGGGTAAGAACGCAATGTGTTCAAAACCTGGATTTTACTCTGTGTTGTGAAACCGAATGTCCGTTTTGCATTATCTAAGGTACGCTAACTAAATCTAGGGACAAAAGAGAAAACTGTTTCTTTTTACTGTCATTGTGCGTTTTAACTGTATTGCATTGCTTAGCGTAAGTGTACTTCCTGCTTTGCGTACGTGAACTTCCGGTAGATTTACCACGTGGTTAAACAATCGTTTTGATAGTTGTTATACATGCATAGTATAATTACTTGTTAAAACCTCTGGGACATTATTACAATTGTTGAAAACTTTGATTTTCTGCGCAGAAAAGTTGTATGTTGTGTGATTTGTTGACTTTAAATACACTAAGGTTTGATCTATTGTTGAATAAAGCGTCAGTTGCTGTCTGACGAGGCAGGTGCCCAACTGGTGTACGGTATACAAGGCAGGTATACCGGCGGCGGAAACTAAGCGAGTTTTCGCGACGTGCACCCAAAAGTAATCGCATCGCTTACTGATAAGCTTTAAGCGTTGCGATTGTACCGCACGGCAAGGAAAGCCGTAATTGCAACTTGGGGGTAACGGGGAGGAATTAGGTTGGTAAGGCTGGTAATTGACTTTACCGGATGCTGCCAGGCATAATAAACTCAACAGATTTTGTTGGAGAGTCAGGGGTAATCGAGGAGCTGATAACCCTTTAGTCCGCATTGATATTTCTGTATTAGGGGTCCTTGTTTAATACGAGAGGAAGCGAGTGGACGCGGCTTGTAGCAAATAAATTCACGGGCCAGTAAAATATCTCTAGCGGTAGATTGCGGGTAGCAGAGTGTTGAAATTAGTGGCAGGATATTGTGATATTACTGGGACCCTATTGTTCAACATGGGTGCTAAGCAGACGCTAGAGATGGCCGAGGTACTGCCTAAGGAAGGGCCTATTGGTTCAGCGAGATTTCTTATGTGTAAGAAATATGGTGCATACGCAACTGCGTATTGCGACACGTGGGTCAAGATGACCAAAGATTGTGTTAGGCCTTTCCCAACAATAGGGAGTTTTAATGCAGAGGTACTAAATACTGTAAAGGATAAAGTATGGTTGATTAAGTCAACGAAAGTGAGGAATAAACATAATGATTGTTTGAAATTGTGGCAAATGGAAGGTAGCACGTGGCAGAGCAGTGAATGCACAGCGGAAGTAGGCGTGGCAAAAAGCGCGCGCACGGTGGAAGTAGCCGTTGAGAAGCCTGGAGAACTAAGCGCAAGCGCGCCCCTGCCACCCTATGTGGCGGGGGGTAAGTACAGCCGTTATTAAAAATGAAAAAAAGGAAATTGCTAAGTTATATCCTGTTTTATATCAGTTTAAAGTAAGTGTTTCTGAAGAAGAGGATGAACCCACTGTAATTTCAGCCATTGCCCATGCTGTTAATATGTTAGAGGTTCAGCGTAAGTATGGAAAGGGGCAATGGCTGAGATAGGTGAGAGTAATGTGACAACTAGGAGAGATAATATTCAAAGTACTGAAGTAGCTAACCCTGAAGATAGTGAACTGGTGGGTACGTATGCAGTCCGCACAATATCAGTTCCCAATAGGAAGGCGGATAAGGATGGTGTAGTTCCTTTAAGAAATGTTACAATGCATTGTCCCTGGACTAGATCAGAATTACGTTCCATTATGACTAAAATCCTAGAAAAGAGTTAGCTAAGTGTCAGAAGTTTGTTAAAGTCTTGGGAAATGCACACAAACCAACCGATAAGGATTGGCGTGTAGTGTTGAGGGCGTGTCTTCCTCCCAATACTAACGTACAACAATTTATTAAAGATTGTTCGTTAGAGGAAGACGACACCTTGACAGATGAGATTAATCAGGAGAATATAGAACATATTGTCAAACATTTATCCATCTATTTTCCAGTAGTAGCGAATTGGAGTAAGATTTTCACCATAAAACATAAAGATAGTGAAACAGCATCAGATTACTTTAGTAGAGCTATAGCAGCGATAACATGGTTCACTGGTATATCAAACATAGGTGAGGACCCACATCACAGGGAAGTAGCTGTAGGAGTACTAATGGATGGTCTTAGGGAAAATTTAAAAACCAGAGTACAAACCTCATTACCTAATTGGAGAGGCATCACGGTAGATTCCCTTAGGGAGTCTGCTGTGGAGCATGATAAAAATATCTTTAGGAAAAAGGAAGAAAAGAGTGACAAGTTGATGACGGTGAGTATACAAGCATTAGAGGGAATGCATACACGACCACCAGCCTATAACCCACATAACAGGAAACGCAGAATGTTGAGATGTTATAATTGCAAAGAAGAAGGACATATGAGGAAAGATTGTACTAAGGGAAGATATAATCCTAATGAAGGGTCGCATAGATATTGTCAGGTGCCGTCTCCGCGCTCTCCACAGGCGCCGGAGACGGACACCTTCTCTCCGCAATCCTCATCCTGTTGCCTAGCAGCAGAACTCTATCTCTACTCACATGTCTGCAGCCAGCATGTCTAAACCGCCTAAATCTCCCTAACCCAATCAGGAGGCACCTTAGAGTACTCGGCCTGTCTAACTACCCTCTAATCGCTGCACTGGTGACTTCCTGGGAGAACCGCGACCTGCACATCGCATGCTGCAAAGCCCAAACCTCCTTGCGGGGGTCCCTGGTGAACACCGGTGGTGTGTTAGACTCTGCGCCTCTCAGGTTAGTAGCGCTAATACCAGTCAGTGATATTCCTTGTGTAAAAGTGTGACAGAATACTCTGGCCATGAGCGGACCGGACGAACCTTCGACAAAGTGTCTTTTGGCGTATGATTATGAGGTGGACCAGAGAACTATTGCCCGGGGTCTGCGTCCCCGTATACAAATATATACCAAAATCAAAACAATGCAATAGACTCAGGTCCTCAAAAAACTAGTACTGCACTGTGGATATAAAAAATATTTAAAAAATATTTATTAAAATATGATTTTATATTATATGTTTTTAATAAATATTTTTTATATCCACACTGCAGTACTAGTTTTTTGAGGACCTGAGTCTATTGCATTGTTTTGATTTCGGACGAACCTTCGGCCTGCAACTTATTAATTCACCTGGGTCAAAGAGTGGAACGACAAGAAACCAACCAGGCCCAATTATTGCAATGCATTCAGGGAGTCATCTCCCGTCTGGACTCCTTGCAAGCATCACCATCTACCACTTCCTCGGCCGCCACTTCCTCTGCTGCATCAGATCCTACCATCCCCGCTAGGGGTACTACCATCAGAGGCCTCCGTCTTCCTCCTCCTGAGAAATATGATGGCGATCCGTTGAAATGCCATGGCTTCCTCAACCAGTGTTCGATTCAAATCGAGTTGGCTCCGGAAAATTTCTCGTCAGAAAGAGCAAAAGTGGCCTATTTAATTTCACTTCTCTCGGGGCAAGCATTGGCCTGGGCTTCCCCTCTCTGGGAACGAGAGGACCCCATACTACAAAATTCTGTGGTCTTCATTGAAAGATTCCACAAGGTATTTGATGAACCCAGAAGAATCTCTTCAGCCGCCTCTGGTCTCCTAGGATTACGCCAAGGCTCTCTTACAGCAGGACAATATGCGGTACAATTTCGGACCCTTGCAGCCGAACTCCGATGGAACGATGAAGCTCTCATCGCTACCTTCTGGCAAGGCCTTAATGAGCGCATCAAGGATGATTTAGCTTCTCGTGATCTTCCTTCCATTCTGCATGACTGCATATCCCTGTGTGTTAAGGTGGACATCCGCCACAGGGAACGAGCTCTCGAACGGGACCACAATCGCCGGCCGTTTTCTCGTTTGGCACCTAAGTTTATTCCTCCTACTCCGCCTGCAGAGGAGCCTATGCAGATCGGCCGTTCTCGTCTGTCCCCAGAAGAACGTGAGAGACGTATGAAAAACCGCCTCTGTTTGTATTGCGGTGAACCAGGACATCTTCTCTCCGTTTGTCCCAAGAGGCCGGGAAACGCCACCTCCTAGGTGATAGTAGGGAGGTCAACCTAGGACCCCAGTCCCTTTCTCCCTACCTTCGGAAGGAGTCGGAGTTCTTGATGCCAGTCACCTTGGTTTTTCCTAATGGCCCATTTACTACCTGGGCCTTTGTGGACTCGGGGTCTGCAGGGAACTTCATCTCTTCCAAACTAGTGACCGAACTCTGTCTGGATACTATACCCTTGTCTCAACATTTGATGCTCACTACGGTGGACGGAAATAGAGTCTCCAATGGCTCATTCTCTCTCTCTACTTCTCCTCTCCGGATGGAGATAGGAGCACTTCACTCCGAGACTATAAGTTTCCTTGTGCTACCCCAATCCATTAACCCTATCATCTTGGGTCTACCCTGGCTGAAGCTCCATTCTCCACTTGCTAATCTCCTGTTCTGCAAGCTCGAGAAATGTCTCTTCAATTGCTCTCAAGTACCCTTCCTAGGATATATTGTATCAGGCTCCGGTCTTCGGCTGGATCCAAGCAAATTGGAGGCTATTCATAACTGGCCTCAACCTTCTGGGCTCAAGGCTACCCAGCGCTTTATTGGCTTCACAAATTATTATCGCCAATTCATTAAGGGGTTTTTCTACGTTAATTTCCCCTATTACTCTTCTCACTTGGAGAGGCGGCCAATCCAAGTCTTGGCCCCCAGATGCTGTACGAGCATTTCTAGCAATTAAGGAGGCCTTCTTGTCTGCACCCATCTTATCTCAACCCGATCAAAATAAACCTTTTTTCTTAGAGGTGGACACATCCTCCGTTGGGATTGGAGCTGTACTGTCCCAAAAGAATTCTGAAGGCTTTCCTGTTCCTTGTGTTTTTTTCTCCAAAAGATTTTCGGCCAGTGAAGCCAACTACGGGATTGGGGATAAGGAACTTCTCGCCATCAAGACCGCCCTGGAGGAATGGCGTTATCTGTTGGAGGGGGCACGCTTTCCCATCACAGTGTATACTGATCATAAAAATCTCACCTACTTACAATCTGCACAATGTCTGAACCGTCAACAGGCCCGTTGGTCGCTATTTTTTAACAGATTCCAGCTGATACTAACTTTCCAGCCCGGTACCAAGAATTTGCGTGCTGACGCATTATCCCGATCTTTTGATTTCTCTGATGTCTCGTCATCCATGATTGTCAAACCTATCCTCAACCCCTCTACAATTTTAGCCTTGACCAACTCCTCTTTCAAGACCCCTCCTCCTGGTCGTTCCTTTGTGCAAGAACATCTGCGCATTAAATTCTTGAGATGGGCCCACAACGCCAAATTCGCTGGTCATGCTGGAGTTAAGAAGACAGTTGCTCTCCTATCCTGCTTATACTGGTGGCCCTTGTTATCTTCGGACGTCCAGAAATACATCCGCTCTTGCGAGGTCTGCGCCAAACACAAGACGCCTAGGAGGTCCCCTGCTGGCCTTCTCCACCCACTGCCCATTTCAGATCTACCATGGCTCAGTATTAGCATGGACTTCATTACGGATCTTCCTGCCAGCCATGGCTTTAACACCATCTGGGTAGTGGTGGACCGCTTTTCTAAACTAGCCCACTTCGTTCCCCTCAAGGGACTTCCCTCTGCTTCCTAGTTGGCCCACCTGTTCATTCGAGAGATCTTCCGCCTTCATGGCTGCCCGAGGGACATCATTTCTGATAGAGGAGTCCAATTTGTCTCCCGATTCTGGAGGTCCTTTTGCAAACAGCTGGGTATTAGTCTAAAATTCTCCTCTGGGTACCACCTGCAAACAAATGGGCAAACGGAACGGACCAATCAAGACCTGGAAGCATTTCTAAGGTGTTACTGTTCGAACCAACAATCTTCCTGGAGTGAACTTTTACCTTGGGCAGAGTTTACTCATAATAACCACCAACACAAGTCTACAGGTAACTCTCCCTTTTTTACCATCTACGGGAGACATCCTATTCTCCCCACCTTCTCCGATCTATCTGATTCCTCCGTACCTGCCGCACAAGACTTGGTCTGCAATTTCTCCCAAATCTGGTCCCAAGTTCGTTCCAGGTTACAACTGTCTTCAAATTGGTACAAACACTTTTCTGATCGTCACAGAAGAAACCTTCCAAGACTTCGGGTAGGAGATAAAGTGTGGTTAGCTACCCGTAACCTTAGACTTAGGGTTCCCACTATGAAACTGGCTCCACGCTATATAGGGCCTTTTCCCATCTCCTCTGTTATTAATCCAGTCACCTACAGACTTCATCTACCAGCTTCCCTTCGGATTCATAATACATTCCATATTTCTCTGCTGAAACCACTCATTCTCAACGAATTTTCCAGTAAATCCTCTCCACCTCCTCCTGTCAAGACCATTCGTGGTGAAGAATTTCTGGTAGAACGCATTCTGGAATCTCGTATCTCTAGAGGAAAACGTCAATTTCTCATCCATTGGAAGGGCTACGGCCCAGAGGAGAGATCTTGGGTCTACGAAGAGGATATTCATGTTCCACGTCTGTTGGCAAGATTTCTGCAGGATTCCTGCACCACCCGTAAGAAAGAAGGGGAGGATACTGTCAGGTGCCGTCTCCGCGCTCTCCACAGGCGCCGGAGATGGACACCTTCTCTCCGCAATCCTCGTCCTGTTGCCTAGCAGCAGAACTCTATCTCTACTCACATGTCTGCAGCCAGCATGTCTAAACCGCCTAAATCTCCCTAACCCAATCAGGAGGCACCTTAGAGTACTTAAAGCAGCCTCTGACACATGTCTAGTGCCAGAGTATTGGTTCTAACCTGCTCCAGCATTTAGTTTATATTCCTGTCTCGACCTCCTGTGTATTTGACTCCTTGGCTTGTTTGACCTCTCTTCCGGATATCCCTTGTACTTCGCTGCCCGCAATGGTATTGACCTTTGGACCGTTCCTAACTACTCTTGCCTACTCTCCGTGGTACCTCGCTTCCTTGGTTTCGACTCGGCCTGTCTGACTAAGCTCTAATCGCTGCACTGGTGACTTCCTGGGAGAACCGCGACCTGCACATCACACGCAGCAAAGCCCAAACCTCCTTGCGGGGGTCCCTGGTGAACACCGGTGGTGTGTTAGACTCCGCGCCTCTCAGGTTAGTAGCGCTAATACCAGTCAGTGATATTCCTTATGTAAAAGTGTGACAGATATCCTCCAAGGAGGGATTCACATAGACTAGTAGACTCACGCCTGCCCGAGCATATTATAGCAGCAAATGCTGCGTGGGAAAGCAATAATCAGCGCTAGGGGTCAGGTCATACCTGTAATCTACAGCCAGTGAGGTTAACTGAGAGTCTGAGAGAAGAACCAACAATGATAGTTGACATAGCTGGTAGGAAGAAAACTTTTCTTGTAGATACACGGGCGGCCAGATCTGTGATAACCTCTCCTTTTAATCTACAGATGACCAGTAAAACTATTCCAGCTATGGGGGTAACAGGAGGAGTGTTACATTATCCTCTAACTAAACCCGCTGAAGTTACTATCGGGCCCCTGCATACTAAGCATTCGTTTCTCTTACCTGCAGCGGCTCCTACTAACTTGCTAGGGAGAGACTTGTTATGTAAAATGGGATGTGTCATATACTGTACTTCAGATGGTGTGTTCTTAGACATACCAGAGAAGGTCGCTCATGAGGTACAGGATATATTGGACACCCCTCAAAGGTTAATGTTACACTCTACTGTTATAGAACAAAGTCCATCTCAAGTAAAGGGGATGTTGCTGGAAATATCAGGTTCACTATGGACCAGAGATGGACAGGACACTGGACTAATGGCAAATGTAGCCACTGTCATGGTAAATCTAAAAAGTGGTAGGATAGCTCCAAAAATCCCACAGTATCTATTAAAGCCGGAGGTGGAATTGGGGGTATATCCTGTTATTGAGAGGCTGTTGCAACAAGGGATTTTACTTCGTACATCCAGCACAGCAAATAGTCCCATTTTCCCTGTGAAGAAGAGTGGGGGGAGGGGCTATAGATTAGTCCAGGACTTAAGGGGAATTAATAAAGTTGTTGAGAGCCAATTCCCCGTAGTGCCGAATCCAGCTGTCATCCTCATGCAGATTCCACCGTCTGCTAGTCATTTTACTCTCATTGACCTATGTTCTGCTTTCTTCTCAGTCCCTCTTCACCCTGACTGCCAATACCTTTTTGCATTCTCCTACCGGGGAGTGCAATACACATGGACCAGACTGCCCCAGGGGTTCATTGACAGTACCAGTATTTTCTCCAAAGACTTACATGACTGTTTGCAATCCTTTCAACCCCGCAATGGGTCTGTTCTAATTTAATATGAGGACGATTTTTTGCTGTGCTCTGATTCTTTTATGTCATGTTTACATGATACTAAATTGTTGTTGCTCCATCTCTCATAAACCGGGCACAAGGTGGCAAAGGATAAATTACAGCCATGTCAGACTAAGGTCAAAACTTAGGACACTGCCTCACTAAGGGGCTAAGACACCTGACAACCGACAGCATTGAGGCTATACAACACATGACTCTGCCGCAGAGCCAGAAGCAGATTCGTACCTTCCTGGGGATGTGTGGATACTGTAGATCCTGGATCCCAGGTTTTCTATTCTGGCTATACCATTGCAGGAGCTAGTCTCTTCCTCAAAACCAGAACGTGTGGTACACACAGAAGAGTCAGAGCAAGCGTTCTTTAATCTAAAAGATAGTCTGACTAGAGCACCTGCATTGAGAATACCTGATTATGAAAAGCCTTTTCAGCTGTACTGTACGGAAGCTGATGGTTGTGCAGCAGGTGTCCTCACACAGAAACATGGTGACGCTAGCAGACCGGTAGCATACTACAATGCACAATTGGACACTGTGGCAAGATCCCTCCCAACATGTCTCAGAAGTGTAGCAGCAACTGCTCTTCTGGTAAGTAAGAGCGAGGATGTAGTATTAGGACATAATTCAACTGTCTATACACCCCATGCTGTATCAGCTCTGTTAAATTCAGCTCAAACCAGACATGTTTCTTCAGCTAGATTCACAAAGTGGGAACTAGCTCTGATGGCACCCTCAAACATCACCATCAAACGATGTAGCACCTTAAATCCAGCTACATACCTTCCATAAGTGTCTCTAGAGACACAAAGGGTGGGAGGTGAGGAGAACCTGGTTGATGATGAGTTTGGCAAGAGTACTAATGCGCATAATTGTATGAAACACCTGAACCAGACCTTTACTGCAAGGCCCGACATACGTAACACCCCCTTAGAAAATGTAGATTTTACATTTTATACAGACAGGAGTTGTCATAGACAGACAGAGACGGGAGAGCTATGTACTGGTTATGCTGTTGTAGACGATCAGGATGTGGTAGAAGCTGAACCCCTTGGCCCACCTCACTCAGCCCAAGTGGCGGAACTAGTAGCATTAAGGAGAGCGTGTGAGTTGGCAGAGGGTAAATCAGCCAATATATATACGGACTCTAGGTACGCCTTTGGGGTAGTGCATGATTTTGGTGCCCTTTGGTGTCTTAGAAACTTTACGACAGCAGCAGGTACGCCAGTGGCACACTCACAACACATAAAAGGACTTCTGACAGCGATATAGTTACCCAGAACAGTAGCCGTCACAAAGTGCAAAGACCATACCTTTGAAGAAGACCCAGTGTCCTATAACAGGGTCAATAACAGGGCGGACGAAGCTGCTAAATGGGCAGCAGGGCAACCTATGACTGTATCGACCGAGACTATGATGGTTTTTCAGACATTAGACATGCAGAAATTAATTGAAATGCAAGATTTGTGTTCCCTGCAGGAAAAGGCGGTCTGGAAGGCGAAGGGATGTGGTCAAGAGTCCTCAGCACTCTGCAGGGATGGACAAGGTAAGCCTGTAGCTCCTCGAACATATTATCCAAGCCTGGCTGAAGCAGCACATGGTCTGACTCACCTGGGTAAAGAAGGTATGTGCAAACTGGTGAGAGCAAACTGGTGTGCTCCTGGATTTTCCTCTCAAGCTGGTAAGAAAGCAATGTCATGTCTTACTTGTTTGACTAAAAATGTCGGGAAAACTATTCCAACTGGGCCATCCCACATCCCTCCTACAGACGGACCTTTTCAGGTAATACAAATTGACTTTATTCAATTACCACAGAAATCTAAAGTATGTGTTAGTATGTATTGATGTGTTTTCCGGTTGGGTAGAAGCATATCCAGCAGCCACTAATACTGCTGTGTTCACTGCAAAGAAAATTGTACAAGATTTTGTGTGTAAGTTCGGTATCTCTAGAATCATTAAAAGTGATAGGGGTACCCACTTTACTGGCGATATCTTCCAAAATATGTGTAAACTCATGGGAATCAGTAGCAGACTTCACACCCCTTACCGACCACAAGCCAGTGGTAAGGTGGAAAGAGTAAATGGTACTATTAAGAACAAGCTTGGTAAGGTAATGGCTGAAACTGGGTTGGCGTGGCCTGAAGCTTTACCACTAGTCCTCCATAGCATCCGAACCACTCCTAGACCTCCTCTTAATCTGTCCCCCTTTGAGATACTGTTCGGCCGACAACCTCATTTGATCGTGAGTCCGCAAGATGACTTAAAGATGAGCAGACAGCTGAAACAACAACAACAAAAACTCAAAATGCTGTCACCTGGTATGCCAGAAACGAACTGTCATGATGTTGAGCCTGGGGACTATGTTATGATCCGCAATTTATTATGTTCAGGTTGTTTAGCAGACCATTGGGAAGGCCCGTACCAAGTGCTGCTGACCAGTACCACATCACTGAAGGTTGGAGAGAGAGATACTTGGGTCCATTCCACCCACTGCAGGAGAGTCAATAACCCGGAGAAAGTGCGAGATAAAACTGAGACCAACGACACAGATCTGTCACTCGTAAATCTGTTCCAAGAGACCTAAAGCCTGCAGTCAAGACACCTGAACCAGAGACGTTGCATCAAAACTATCTTTCCAGCGATGGAGTGGCGATTTTTGTTTTTCTTTTGTTCCAGGATTTTCCTTGTTTTTACTTTTTCTAGGACATTCTATTTTTGTGAAGGAGGATGGAGGACAGAGGAAGGTTCTGGCAGTGATGCGGATGAAATGGAGATCGATGAAAAATTACTAGAATACTCGGAGCAGCCCATTATCAAGCTTGGTCCAGGGGTTATGAAAAGGTCTGCTAGCTCAGGAACTCGGAGACAGTGTGAGGGACTATTGTCTGATGAGTATTGTATCTGCAAGTTCTGTGACTCCCTAGTTTAAGCGAGATGCATCCAGTGATGCCAGTCCACCGGTAATCTAAATCTGGGCGGGCATCCTCTGGAGGATTATCACTCCTTGGTGGGTAAGGTCCTAAACCAAACCGAGTGCTGGGTGTGCTCTCACGTGCCGCAGGGGCAGCATAATATAGGACTAGTGCCATTCCCTTTAAACATCTCCGAAGTATTCGAATTGAGGGGTGGGAGGCACATAGAGGGGAGGTACAAAAACACTAGGTCCCCTAGTCTAACGCTTCAACAATACTCTGTAGACAGACCTTTGCTGTGCCTAAATATCTCTCATGCAAAGCGTCTGTAGACTTGGGAAGCTGACCCATCAGATCAGACAATGGCTCGCCACGCTCATTTTAGAGGGAGACTTACAAGGTCACCAATAGGCAGGAATGTTGATGGAAGTCACAAATTAGGGCGTATAACCAAACATAAGTAAGTATCCATTGGAAAAGTCTCTATAGATAATTGTAAGAATGTCATCCATGCTGACACGTGTCTTGAGCAAATGGAGACACTAGGCTTGGGTAGTTTTATCAAAACTCTGTGTGATATAATTGATGGGCATACTGTTCCTTATGTTCTCCCTAATGATGTGTACTTTGTTTGTGGGAGAAAAGCTTATTCCTGGGTGACTCCGAGTTCCAAGGGTTTGTGTTTCTTAGCTAAACTGGTTCCGGAAATCATGACTATTACTCATGAGGAAATGGTTGGTATTCACAAGACTACATCACCACCATACATACACACACAGTATGAACACTGTGACAAGAGAAATATGATTCCTGGGGAGGAACCCATAGCTACAAAGTTGATTTGTGAAACCGCTGGGTTTCAAGTTATGGTTGCTCTAGATCTCACCAGGACCGCTCGGGGAACGTTAAACTTTAAATATATCCAAGACCTAGCTAAATTAATAGACAATATCACCGAGATGTATGATGACACTTTCAGGTATACTGGACGGGAGCTACAAGCGTACAAGAAGGAGTTGGTGCAACATGGACCGGTACTAAATTATCTCACCTCTATTACTGGCGGGTACTGTGTGACACCTGCCACCCAGTTTGGTGTCAAATGTTGCACGTACATCACCAATAATACGGATGACCCTAAGGAGGTTATAGACCGGAAGATGGATGAAATTCTGCAACTGAAATGGGAATTTCGAAGGAACCATAATTCTTCGTTATATGAGGTCGGGGAAAAGGTGCCAGGTTGGTTCTCGTGGTTGAACCCTGTGAAATGGTTCTCTTGTGTGGGGGAGTGGGTACAGGAAATGGTTGCTATTGTAGGTAAGCTACTTCTCCTTATACTTGGTGTCATCTTAGCAATTGGTTTATGTGTCAAATGTGTTCCTACTGTGTTGAAGTGTGGAAAACAGTCTTCTGGGAGTAACACTGAGAAAGAGACTGAAAGAGTGGTGAGAGATACGAAGATCATGGTCTGTGAAGATGTATTGTATATAATCCTGAACTTGAAACAGTGATTAGGTGATAGTTTATTACACTATCAAAGGGTGGAGCTGTCGAAGTCAGCAAATTGGATAAAGTCATTTCAATTAAAATCGAACAAACTTGGTTGTCTTTGTTTGAAAAGATGCGTAGAGCACGCTACGGTGTGGAAGGGCGTGCCCAGCCGCAACACCTGGCAACAACAGCATTTACGCTTTTACATACATTCGTACAATCACGCACATTTGTAAAATAGTACACATTAATCGTAGTTGCAACACATAGTTATTTATGTCGAAATATAGTAGTGTTTATGTGTAATATTATAAGTTATATGCATATTAGTGATACATATGGTTCAGGTTAAAAGAAATGTGTCATGTCTAATATCATAATAATCCCCTTTACATCAGCAGCTGTTCGGTGCATTCGGCAAAGAGATCGCACATTGCATACTCTAGTTATTGATGTTAGGGAATAAACCTTTAATATGATATTAACTGTCAAATGCTAATGGACTGATTGTAATTGGAGTTTGGCGGGAAGAACAGAGCAGTTTGGTGGGAAGAACAGAGCTCATCCCCTGGAGAGACCCCCACCTTTGAATTCCTTAGAATTAATCAGCCTATGATGTGTAACCCCCTGGACCCTCCTGATGCCTGGACCAATAGAAGCGAGCTATACCATTTGCATTGTTTCACTGTATCTCTGTTTGCATATAAGCAGTAGCTCTCATGTAGTATTCAGTCACCTTGACCACAGACTTCAGGACTGAATGACTGTTCACTGGATCCAGAGCGGCTGCGATAAGTAACGGCTGTACTTATTATTATTTCGCTTGAATATATTCTGCTACTTTTTGAGAATAAATCTTTGTGCGTTGGAAACACAAATCGAGATTCGAAAACCGTTATTGGATAGCGACAAAATGCTCATAACAATAAGTAACACACAAAGAGAAGAGCTCCATTGCTTCATTGCTAATTGTCATTATTGAAATATAAATACTAGGCCTTACACGCTTTTCTTCTGAATTTGCAGTCAAAGTGTACGGTGTTATATACACCCAAAGAGAAGATCTCCATTGCTAATTGTCATTGCTGAAAAATAAATACTAGGCCTTGCAGGCTTTGGCTTTTCTTCTGAATTTGCAGTCAAAGTGTATGGTGTTATCAAAATGGATTCACAGCAGTACACAGAAGACCAGGAGCACCAAGCAGCTGCTGCCACCAGTCATGATGATAGTAATCCCTGTACGTCATCTGATGAAGCCTATGTAAAAGTACATAGTGTTTTTAAGTCAGGGAAACAAAAAAGTAAAAAAACACCCTTTACCTTGGTCAAGAAAAAAAGCTGTAATTCAGGCAAAATTATCTGCAAAAAAAAATAGAATTGCCAACATACCATTCTACACATGCAGTGGCAAAGAAAGAATGAGGCCTTCGTCTTTCTCTATGAGTGCTAGTTCTGCAACTGTTACTGAGGCATCCTCTTGTAAGGTCAGTCGTGACCAAGCAAGACCTTGTCATTCAGACTTCAAAAGTGGTGCACAAATACTTTTACGTGTAAAAGCTGGGCTGGAAGAAAACAGTAAGGCATTAGAGGAAAATGTTGTTCGGATTCACAAATCCCTGAGGAGAGTCCATCCACGAGTGATATGTGTAATCATGACCACTCTGATAGTGTACCCATAAAGAAGGCCCCTTTCAGCCTTTCTGCAGATGTGTGCCTGAACAGCCCGAGTGTAGCCGGTGATACACCAATTGAGGATGCCACTTTGGAATTGCAACAGGATGAGGGGGATATTTGTGTAGCCGACGAGGGCGCTAATGATTAGGATGATGTTGTTTGTGTAAGTCCAGCAATGGTGGAAGTAGTTCCTGCATGAGATAAGAAGAAGGCCATTGTCATGCCTGGGCATAAGACCAAAAAATCCAGCGTATGTAAAGCCACAGTCAGTAGAGGTAGGGACGTTAACCTTCTAGGAATCTCATCCATGTAACGCTATTTGACGCAAGTTCATGGCAAGGTGTTGGGAAAATCTGAAAGTTATGCTAAAAAAATAACAACAAGCAGTCCATCATCAGCTAGGTGTTACGAATACTTACCTCTCCGCGTTCCCCCGACGCTCCGTTTGGACCCGGAAGCCGCACTTCCGGATTCGGCGGTCATGTGATCGCTACCTAGGGCGGTCACATGATCGCTACCTAGGGCGGGGAATTCAAAAGTGGACACAGTATAAAAGCATAGCTCTGACACTTGGTGAGTGTCATAGCAACTTACCAGTTCCTGGCTCCTGACTTCTGGGTCCTCCTTGTTCCTGCTTCCTGTGTGCTTGACCTCCTGTGTACCGACCCGGCTTGCTGACCCATCTGGATTCCGTTTCTCCCGTGTACCGACCTGGCTTGCTGACCTTCCTGATTGCCTGTGCTCCTGACCCAGATTGTCTCACTCTTCTCTCTCTATGCGTTTATCTGCCATTCCTGTGTACCGACCCGGGTAGCTGACCACGCATCTGTTCTTGTGACCCGTGTACCGACCAGGTTTGATTGACTCCGAGATTGCCTTCTGATTCTGTCTGCATTGCCTGCCTGTGTACCTACCTGGCCTGTCCGACTATTCTCATCTGCTCCTATTCCGCTGTACTACATCTTTGGGCAAACCTGAGGACCGCGACCTGCGACTCCTGGCAGCAAAGCCCACCCCGCCTTGCGGCGGTTCTTGGTGAATACCGGGGAGATCGTTAGACTCCGCACCTCAGGTAAGCCAGCGCTAATCAAGATTAGTAGTGTATCCAGTAATCCGTAACAGTTTGCTCTGACCATGGATCCAGCGGCTAAAGATCTACTGGAGCATTTAGTGGGAAGATTGGACAAACAGGAGGCGAACCAAGAGCAACTTTTAAATTCCTCCAGAGCTTATATACCCGGCTGGAAGTTGTTCAGAACACCTTAGTGGCCGCCAGACACCAGTGAGAGCGGCTCTGGACCCTCCTCCTGCAGCAGCAGCTTCTTCTTCCCAATTGCGGATACCTAATCCGCCTAAGTTTGATGGAGACCCTAAACTTTGCAGAGGACTCTTGAACCAATGCTCCATTCAATTTGAAATGTTACCCGGATATTTTCCTTATGAGAAGGCTAAGGTGGCCTACGTAATTTCGCTGCCGTCTGGTCAAGCCTTAGCATGGGCGTCTCTGTTGTGGGAGAGAAATGATGCCATCCTGCATAACCTTTCCACCTTCCTGTCAACCTTCAAGAAGATTGTTGATGAACCAGGAAGGGTCTCCAACGCAGCTACCGGGTTATTGTCTCTTCGCCAAGGCAACCAGTCTGTGGCTCAGTATGCAGTTCACTTCAGAACTATGGCCTCCGAGCTGCATTGGAACAACGAGGCTCTTGTGGCCACATTCTGGCACGGTCTTTCTGATCGGATTAAAGACGAGCTGGTGTCCCAAGAACTCCCTACATCTCTGGACGATCTCATCTCTCTCTGCGTTAAGATTGACTTACGTTTCAAGGAGCGTAATTCCGACAGGGAACAATCTCGATGTAGTATGATCCGTTTGGCTCCTAATTTCCAGACACCTGTTCTTCCTCCCGAGGAACCGATGCAATTGGGGAGGACCCGCCTGTCGGCCGAAGAGAGGGAGAGAAGATTCCGGAACAAGTTATGTTTATATTGTGGAGAGAGAGGTCATCTTCTGAACTCTTGTCCCAAACGTCCGGGAAATGACAGGTCCTAACGTGTTCAGGAACTGTGTCGTTAGTCCTCCTTATCCCGTCTCCCTCAGTTCCTTATAGTAATGATTGTGTCACCATTCCCATTTCTTTACAGTCTGGACGATATACTTTTTCTCAGTCCGCGCTCCTTGACTCCGGAGCTGCTGGGAATTTCATTTCTGCTGCCTTGGTAAAACAATTCTCCATCCCCACGCAAGCTTTAGAACAACCTATCTCCCTTTTGGCCATCGATGGTGGAAGAATTCCTGAAGGATCTGTCTTTTTACGCACAACTCCTCTTCGTCTTCAGATTGGAGTACTTCATCAGGAGAGTATCTCCTTCTTCGTAATCCATAAATCTACTAATCCGGTTGACCTTGGACTTCCGTGGCTTCGTCTTCATTCCCCTAACTTGGACTGGCAGTCCGGGCATAACCTATCTTGGGGACAACATTGTTTTAATCATTGCCTATCAAAGGTAGTTCCCAAGGAGGATCCCAAATGCCACAGGAGGTTACCCTTGGCACTCCTTCCTGAACCCTACTAAATCTTTTCCGATGTCTTTTGTGAACAGGAGGCCACAAAACTCCCTCCACATAGAATTTGGGACTGTAACATAGATCTCATTCCTGGCAAACCAATACCCCGAGGCAGAGTGTATCCACTTTCCTTTCCTGAATCCAAGGCCATGGAGGACTATGTCCAAGATAATCTGGGAAAAGGCTTTATCTGAAAATCCTCTTTTCCTGCTGGGGCAGGCTTTTTTTTCGTAAAGAAGAAAGACAGGGGCCTCCGCCCTTGTATTGATTATCGAGGCCTAAATGCCATCACCGTAAAAAATCGGTACCCCTTACCACTAATCTAAGAATTATTTGATCGTATAAAGGGGGCAACCATCTTTTCTAAATTGGACCTCAGAGGAGACTATAACCTGGTGCGCATTAAGGAGGGGGATGAGTGGAAGACAAGCTTCAACACTCGGGATGGTCACTTTAAAAACTTGGTCATGCCTTTTGGGTTGTGCAATGCCCCGGCTGTTTTTCAAGGTTTCATGAATGAACTCTTTCAAGACCTATTATGTCAATGCGTGGTCATCTACCTAGATGATATCCTCAGCTTCTCCCAAGACTTAGTATTACATCGCAAACATGTCTTGGAGGTTCTGTCTCGTATTAGAAAGAATCATCTATATTGTAAATTAGAAAAATGTATCTTTGAACAGAGACAAGTTCCTTTCTTAGGTTATATCATCTCCGGCACTGGATTGCAAATGGATCCTACCAAGTTAAGAGCCATACTAGATTGGCCTCAACCCTCGGGCCTTAAAGCTACACAACAGTTCCTAGGGTTCTCCAATTACTACCGCCAGTTCATTAAAGGATATTCTACCTTGGTGGCACCCATCACTGCCTTAACTCGTAAGTCTGTGAATGCCAAAGTATGGTCTGAAGAGGCCACCCAAGCCTTTGCTACCTTAAAATCTCTCTTTTCCTCAGCAATCATCCTCCAACAACCTGACTGTTCTCGCCCTTTCATTCTAGAGGTGGACGCATCCTCTGTAGGTACGGGAGCAGTACTCTCTCAACGAGATTCTACCCGTAAACTACGTCCGTGCGGATTCTTTTTCCCGTCGCCTGCTACCTGCTGAAAAGAACTACGGTATCGGTGACAAGGAGCTCCTGGCCATCAAATTGGCTCTTTTTGAATGGAGGCATCTCCTAGAAGGAGCCCAGTTTACTATCATCATCTATACTGATCACAAGAACTTGCTATATTTATGTACTGCACACTGCCTAAATCCTCGACAAGCAAGATGGTCCTTATTTTTCTCCCGATTTGACTTCAACATTTCCTTCCGTTCTGGATCTAAAATTATCAAGGCAGATGCTCTATCTCGCTCATTTGATCCTGCTGACTCGGAACCCTTGGAGGAGAATAAATTTATTCTGGACCCTAGTTGAATTTTGGCAGCAACACATATCAACAGAAGCTGTCCTCCAGGCAAGACCTTCATTTCTACACCTCTTCGCATCAAACTCCTACGATGGGCTCAACGTTCTCTCTTCCCAGGTCATGCTGGCATTCGAAAGACTTGGACCCTGTTATCTCGCAACTACTGGTGGCTTTCCATACGGGAAGCTGTAAGGAGGTTTGTGTCTTCATGTTCCATATGTGCCCAACAAAAGACCCCCAGGAGGAGGCCTTATGGTCATTTACTTCCATTACCAGTTCCCGATTACCCGTGGTCACAAATATCCATGGATTTTATTACGGATCTACCTTCCTCCAAGTCTTGTACGGTGGTCCTAGTGGTCACGGACCGCTTTTCCAAAACTGCCCACTAAATTCCATTGAGAGGTCTTCCATCTTCCTCCTCGTTAGCTGATATTTTCATTTAAGAGATATTCCGCCTTCATGGTTGTCTTCATCACATTGTTTCCGATCAAGGATCTCAGTTTATATCCAAGTTTTGGAGATCCTTATGTCACAAATCTGTAATCAAGCTTGATTTTTCCTCGGCATATAACCCCCAGTCTAATGGCCTCACAGAGAGAACCAACCAGGAGTTGGAGAAATTCTTAAGAATATTCATTTCTGCCAATCAAGTCAACTGGGTGGATCTCCTTCCATGGGCTGAGTTTGCCCATAATAACCATTTCCACGAGGCTCTCTCTAATTCTCCTTTTTTCGTTCTCTATGGCTGTCATCCTAGATTACCCACCTTTTCCCAAATTTCTGCTTCTGAAGTCTCAGCAGTGGACTTATTATTTTGTAACTTCTCGTATATCTGGGAACAAACCAAATCAAGTCTCAGAAAAGCCATCACTCGTTCTAAGGAAGCCTATGATAAAAGGAGAAGAGCCTGCCCTAATTTCTCCATCGGTGATAAAGTTTGGCTATCTACACAGAACATTCATTTAAAAGTTCCCAGCAAGAAATTTGCCCCCAGGTTTATTGGTCCTTATACCATCTCTGAGATCATCAATCCAGTAGCTTTCAGACTAACTTACCACGTTCTCTACGTATCCCAGAGGTTTTTCATGTGTCATTGCTGAAACCAGTGGTTACTAACAAGTTTGCCACCCCTCCTAGGGCTCCTCCTCCTGTTATTTTTCAGAATCAGGGTGAATATGAAGTAAAACAAATCCTGGACTCCCGTAAGAACAGAGGAGCCGTACAATTCCTAGTAGACTGGAAAGGATATGGTCCCGAGGAACGCTCCTGGGAAAGAGCAGTCGACCTTCATGCCCCCGTCTACTCAAACTCTTTCATAAAAGATTTCCCAGTAAACCTATGTAGCTGTCCAGAGTCCACCATTAAGGTAGGGGGTACTGTTACGAATACTTACCTCTCCGCGTTCCCCTGCCGCTCCGTCGGACCCAGAAGCCGCACTTCCGGGTGCGGCAGTCATGTGATCGCTACCTAGGGCGGTCACATGATCGCTACCTAGGGCGGGGAATTCAAAAGGGGACACAGTATAAAAGCATAGCTCTGACACTTGGTGAGTGTCAGAGCAACTTACCAGTTCCTGGCTCCTGATTCCTGTGTCCTCCTTGTTCCTGCTTCCTGTGTGCTTGACCTCCTGTGTACCGACCCAGCTTGCTGACCCTTCTGGATTCCGTTTCTCCCGTGTACCGACCTGACTTGCTGACCTTCCTGATTGCCTGTGCTCCTGACCCGGATTGTCTCACCCTTCTCTCTCTATACGTTTATCTGCCATTCCTGTGTATCGACCTGGCTAGCTGACCACGCATTCTGTCTGCATTGCCTGCTCCTATTCCGCTGTAGTACATCTTGGGGCAAACCTGAGGACGGCGACCTGCGACTCCTGGCAGCAAAGCCCACCCCGCCTTGTGGCGGTTCTTGGTGAATACCGGGGAGATCGTTAGACTCCGCACCTCAGGTAAGCCAGCGCTAATCAAGATTAGTAGTGTATCCAGTAATCCGTAACACTAGGACCCTTCTCTCACTTACATCCCGACGCCTGCAATCTACACCCACCACACAGTCCTCGTCAATATCCTCAGTAGCGATCAGAGTTAGTCCTGAATCCAAGTTGCTAAGGCTAGATGACTCTTCCACTATCCTGGATTCCTCAGAAGAATTCTAGTGCGTTAGTCCCACTGCTGCTGCTGCTGCTGCTGGTGGGGGTGAATCTTCCTCCCAGAAGCAAACCAAGAAGAGGACTATTAGTAGTTTACAACAATTGACTGTTAAACAATCGTTTGCAAGAGAAAGCAAGTATAAAAGCTGTCACCCAGTCGCAAAGCGGATCACAGACGTCATGGCGACTATGCAAGTAGTCGCCATATCCACTATTAATGCAGCTGGTTTTAGACAGCTACTTGAGGTCTTGTGTCCCCGTTACCAAATTCCGTCAGAACACCATTTCAGTAGAAAAGCTATTCCTCATCTCTACCAGAAGGTTCGTAAAAATTTTATTATTGGGCTGCAAAATGACATTCTACCCACTGTACACTTAACCACAGATATGTGGACAAGCTGAACTCGGCAAACTAAAGACTATATGACTGTGACAGCCCACTGGGTTGGTTATTCACCTTCACCAGCAGGAACAACAGCAGCATGTACCCAAATACGTCAATTTGTCAGAGGCAGGCTACTCTGTGTATCACCGGCTTCACTAAGAGGCATACAGCTGACAATCTGTTACAAAAACTAAGGGATGTCATTGCAACATGGCTTATTCCGCTTGAACTGTCCTCAGGATATGTAATTTCTGATAACGCTACCAATAGTGTGAGAGCATTACAGCTGGGTGAATTCCATGTTTTGCTCACACATGTTTTGCTCACACAATAAACTTGGTGGTGCAGAGCTTTTTAAGAAATGACAGGGACATGCAGGAGATGCTGTCTGTGGCCCATAAAATATCTGGACATTTCCGGCATTTGGCAACAGTGTGTAGGAGATTGCAGCAGCTGCAGGAGCAATTTAATTTGCCCTGCCACCAACTGAAGCAAGAGGTGGTGACAAGGTGGAATTCCACCCTGTATATGTTTCTGTGAATGGAGTAACAGTGAAAAGCCATCCATGCTTACTACACAAGCCATGACATTGGGAAAGGAGGGGGGATGTATTTTAGTCAAGCGCAGTAAGGAATACTTTCCGTGTTATGCAAGGTGCTGAAACCACTCGAAGTAGTCACTGTCAGAATCACTAGGTGAAATTATACCTGCCAGCAGTTGGCGCGGCTGAGTACTGAGGCGCGGAGTTTAACACGCCCCTGGTTTTCACCAGGAACCCCCGCAAGGAGGTATGGACTTCGCTGCAAGGGACGTGAAGGTCGCGGCAGGATGGAAGAGTAGTCAGCAAGCCGGGTCAAAACCAGAGGAACGGATAAAGCCAAAACAGAAACAGGAGAATGGTCAGGAAGCCGGGTCAATACCAAATATCACTCTAAGCTAGAATCAGGAACCAAAGGAGAAGTGAGGAACAAGCTGGGGTCAGAATCCAAATAACAGCAACACAGGAACAAACGCTGGAGCAAGGCTGAAGACCAAATCCTCTGGCACTAGACATGTGTCAGAGGCTGCTTTATATACCCTAAGGTGCCTTCTGATTGGGTTAGGGAGATTTTGGCGGTAAGACATGCTGGCTGCAGACAGGTGAGCAGAGATAGCGTCCCGCTGCTAGGCTAGTGGTTGCTGAGAAGGTGCAGGCGTCTGTCTCCTGCACCAAGTGTCAGTGTGGAGACGGCGCCTGACAGTCACCTATGAAGTGAGTTCAGACACTGCTAGCTTGAGTCAAGTGATTCCCTTAATTAGACTTTTGGAAAAGCAGCTTGAGAAACTGAAGGAGGAGATGAAACAACGCACTTACGCTAAGTATGTCGGACTTGTAGATCAAGTACTTTATTTGCTTTGCCAGGATTCAAGAGTTATGAAAATCTTGAAATCGGATCAAGAGCAGGTTTAAGAGCTATGTCTTCTCTTTGTTTCCTACTGACCCAGATCTGAAGAGATGCAAGGAGCTCCTGGTGAGCAAAATGACAGCTCAAGTGTTATGTGACAGGACGGTGTCTCCTCCTTCAGTTTCTCACTCAATTGCTGGTAGGAAAAAACTTAGCTTTCTCAGGAGACCCAGGGATGATGCAGATGACTCAGCACCAAATTTTGACATCTGGTCTGGTCTAAAAGAATTGACAAAAAACGTGAAACCTCTGCGGTAACTCCACCTAATCCTACTGTCAACATCCAAAGGATAGTGGAGGATTATTTTCACGACAGCATAGAAATAGACACATCAGACAGTCCCTTTACATAGTGGGAGGAAAAAAAGGGAATTTGGAGACCCATGTATCAACTCGCTTTGCACTGCCTAAGCTGCCCACCCTCCAGTGTGTACTCGGAAAGAGTTTTCAGCACAGCCGGGAGCTTGTCAGCGATCAGTGTAGGAGGGTTCTTCCTCAAAATGTGGAAAAAAATTTGTTCATAGAAATGAACTTCAAGTTCCACGAGGAAGGCCTTTCCCGCCAATTACATCAAAATACTGAGATTTCTGTAACGGTGGATTCCAGCGGTGATGAATTAATAATGTGTGAGAATGATGTACACACTGATAAGGGTGAGGATGAGGCTGAGGATGATGACAACAACATCTTGCCACAGTAGAGTTCATTAGCAGCACTGTTACCTTAGGTGGCTTAAGGCCATTATTACCTTGTTTTGTGGGGGCCCTAACAAACCAAGCACTTCAGCCAAAGGAGTGGCACTTTTGTGAATGAAGTGCTTGGTTTGATAAAGTGTGCATGTCCTTTTTAAGATCCAACATAAGGGTGGATGGGAGAGAGTCTAAGGACAATTCCATCTTGCACCATTTTTCCTTTCAGCTACCGCTGTGTGCCAATGTTACCTACATGTGCTATATATTGTTGTGTGCTTTGCAAAAATCTTAGACACCCATTGATGATGCAGATGACTCAGTGCAACATTTTGACATCTGGTCTTGTCTACTGTAAAAGAATTGACCAGAATTAGTGACACCTCTGCTGTAACTTCACCTGATCCTACTATCAACTATCATCCAAAGAATGGTGGAGGATTATTTAAAATTTTTTTGAACTGTATAAAGACAACAGTTTTATTAAAAAAAAAATAACTTTGCTTGCAGAAGTAATGCAAGCATTGATATCGAAATAGACGTTTATATGTATTACCTTCCACTTTGCTGCTGTTTTATCAAGTGTTTGTAATCTGCACTTTACATCAAAGGTACCTAACTAGATTATAATTTTGTCTGAATTCGGGTTGATTCGAAGCTCACTAATGAACTGGCTTTTTGCTGGGAATTACAATGGCTCTTTTTAGTGCATTGTTTGGCACCCTGCATTGGTGTGGGTCTGATAAAAGCATGCATCCCAGGGAGGTCAGCGCTCGTTGCCATGTATTGGCTGTAGAATTACCTCACTTATCCAAGAAACAGGTGGAGCGATCAAATGAACCATAACTGGTTTCATGATCCAAGGACAATTCCATCTTGCCCCACTTTTCTATTCTGTCACTGCTGTGTGCCAATGTGACCTAGATGTGGTAGGAACTGCCGTGTGTTTGAGTCATTACTCTGTCGCTTAGGATCCAGCCAGGTCGCTGCAGTATTTGTCCGAAAGTGTATGAAAAAAATAATGTGACCTGTGAGGTGGTCGAAATTGCCTACAAATGACTTGAAATTAGTGTTATTGAGGTTAATAATAATGTAGGATAAAAAAAAGAGCAAAATTATGTGATTTTAGCATATTTTAGCAATTTTCTAAAAAAATACAGATCCAAAACCAAAACCAAAACACACGAGGGCGGTTTTGCCAAAACCAAAACACAAAGCTAATTCTGATCCAAAACAAAAACCACTTCACGGGGGTCAGTGAGCATCTCTATTAAGAAGTCTCTTTTTAAACTTTCAGATTCAAGCTCAAAAAAGCAATGAGATTCTGACCAGTTATGCAGAAGCTTTAACGGATGTGTTCCTTGCGCAATACATGCATAGTTTGTCATCATATTCTGTGGTTAGCTGCAGATTCAGCACTATTATTGAGTGAGCTTGCTGTCACTCACAAAATGATGGAACTGCTAGTTCACAGATTTGTGTGTTTACTAGAATACACACATGCAGGCTGTGCAACTTAAGGTCTGATCAGCTGTGTAGCACAAAAGATAATCCCTACATTCATCCAACTCTGTCCCCACAACCATAGCCAGAATCCATAAAAATTAGCTAATGTCTGAGTACAGGTCACAGCGCTGAGTAGGTTTGCTGCCTGTTAGTGTTAATGATCAGGCACATGATGCATGCAAGAGACTATGGGTTATATTTACTAAACCACAGGTTTGAAAAAGTGGATATGTTGCCTATAGCAACCAATCAGATTCTAGCTGTCATTTTGTAGAATGTACTGAATAAATGAAAGTTAGAATCTGATTGGTTGCTACACCCCTACTTTTTAAAACATGCAGTTTAGTAAATATACTCCTAGGAGTGTCTGATCATATCAATGTGACTCTTCATATACAAGTTTCCCTCCCACTAATGTCTAATGGGAAGTAAGGAAGTGTGAAGCTGGAGTATTGTATATGGGACTGGGCAAATTATTAGGGTGGATGTGTCTGTCAGTGACTGAGACATACGGTTGGATTGTCCACTAGTAGTACATGCATTTAATGGACTCTTTGATACCCAAACTTTTTCTTTGCAGTATACACGAGGCCACCACCTATGTTATTAGTGTAGGTATCCATCTTATTCACATGAGGAGCTAAGTGAGGATTGTGCTTTCACAACCTTAGGGATGGTCACAGTATATGTCCAAACACATCCTAATGCCCAACCGCATTAAAGTGAGGGCACAGACGCAGCCCATTTACAACAGCGCTGTGGCTCTTTCCCTCAAGTCGCCCATTTAACATACAAGAAGACCAAAATGGAGCTGCTGCACACGCCCAGCTACAGCAGCTTCACCCATGTTCCTTTGCAGAGATGAACTGATAGGGATTACTCTGAAAATATAACCATCCTAAGACTTTATGACAGAAAGACTTAAAGTCAAATATAAGCCTGTACTTGATCTCATGCAGATCTGAATAAAACATGATAATCTAGTCATAGAGGAATGTGCCACAAAAATCCAGATATTGGGTAAAAGACAAAGAATATGAACGAGTAGAAAGATTTCAGAAAACATATGAACATTTGAGGGTTGTGGAAATAGGCATGTGCACACAGGGAAATCTAGAGAGTGATACTATGCGCCGTAGTTCGCTGCTAGAGGAGTGTTTATAGAGGGAGGGTGTCTAGAAGTGCCCACAGATTATATTATGCCACACCGTAGTGCCCCCATTTCATATTATGCTAAACAAAAGTGCCCCCAGTTCAGGTAATGCCACACAGTAGTGCCCTCAGTTCCTATTATGCAACACAGTAATTTCCTATGTGCTACTCACCTCTGAAGTTAGCACTCACTGTATGTTTTATATAATTTTCAAATGTCTTTCTTTCTCATCAGATCCTTGCCTGGCTTTGTAATTCCAATTTTAGTTGCATTAATTCTTCCTCCCAATGTACTATCTGACCTTTCTAATTTTCAATATTGGAGGGACATGAAATGATAAAGCCTGCAGTATAAAGCTCTAAATAACACTAACATTTGTCTGTGCACTTCCCTTATTTTAGTGTGGCTCCTTCAGTTTTTAGCTTAGAAATATTAATAGAACATATTTTAGAAATAAAATAAATAAAACAAATAACATAATGGTGGCAGGAGATGCAAGAGGATATATGTAGATTGTTGTTACAAATACCTGATACTGGACTAGTAGTAGCGGGCGATAGGCATCGATAATTCTAGTAATTTTAAGAGATCTGATCAGGTTCAGGCCTGTCTTAGGATAGTTTTCAACTGAACAGCAATCATAGCAGTAAAGAGTTTCAAACTGTGACAAAGGAAGATGGATTGATCATCTATTTCAGTGTTACATAAGATGGAATACATGTGTAAAACATTGATACATGTATCTAACATTGGGCTGTGAGATAATCATAAATAACAAATGGATCCATCTTTAAAAGAGTTAATTTGCAAGAGCAAAGAATTAAAATTCTAAATTCTAAAATTCAGTTTTTTTAAAAAGTAGTCTGTGTCTGTACTACCCCATCCCCTACAGAATCATCTTCAAACTCCTGACCACCACATTCAAGGCACTCTCCCAGTCTACTGCCCCCTACATTTCCAACCTCCTCTCCATTCACACGCCTGCCTGCTCCCTGCGCTCGGCCAATGACCGTCGCCTCTCCTCCTCTCTGATTACCTCTTCCCACTCCAGAATCCAAGACTTCTCCCGGGCAGCCCACCTTCACTGGAATGACCTCCCTCGCTCCGTCCGTCTCTCTCCCACACTAAGCTCCTTCAAACGGGCACTAAAAACCCACCTGTTCCTCAAAGCCTACCATCCTTCCACCTAACCCGCTCTCCCCTCCCTCCTCCCATCCCCTCTTCTCTCCTTCACATCAACTGGCCCCTCTTGTACCTGAGTTTTGTACACCCTCCCTTAGGATGTAAGCTCATTTGAGCAGGGCCCTCTTCCCTCCTGTGTCCTTACCTACATTTCGGCTCCGTCCTGTCTGCATTAGCCTGCTTGGAGCTTCTGAACTGTTGGTATTTTTGTTTACTGCTCAGTAATGTTGTACCCTGTACTGTCTATTCTCTGTGCATTGTACGGCGCTGCGGAACTCTTGTGGCGCCTAACAAATAAAGGATAATAATAATAATAATAATACTACACATAATAGATAAGGATGAGATTGGCCAATTAAAGCCACAAGAGTAAATTAATAATACAAAGGAGAAACTGCTGTGAGAATATAAATTACCTGAACTTAGATGAGATCAAACAAATAATAGCTAACATACTAATTATACCACCTCTTGCTCTCTTTCTGCTTTATTGCCATCCTTAACTCTGCTTTCTTTGATTGTTTTTACTTCATTGATCTCTCAGAGTCAATACTTCCTGTACATTTTTCCAATATTTAACTGCAATTTGCTTCCTAACCGCTTCACTTGTTTGCCATTTCCTCTCATTGGGCTTGATTCATTAAGGAAACTAAATGAGTAACTTTGCACCTTGGCAAAACCATGTTGCATTGGAGGGGGAGGTAAATTCAAAAGGGTGTGGTACGGCATGCCGAGAACATCAACAAGACTCACCCCGACGTGACTATTCTGAAGGAGCTGGTTCCCGACCCTGAGCGATGACGACTCCTCTTCGACCCCGACAGCAGCCATTGATAATGAAGCAAGAAGGCGGCTGCAGCTGATGATGTCATTCTGCATGCCGACGAGATTATCGCTGTTGTTAAGGGGGTGAGGTAAATATTTAGACATGTACAGTGTATTTTAGAAAGGATTATACATTGCTGGTTCCCGACCCTGAACGATAACGACTCCTCTTCATCCTGACAACAGCCAATGATGATGAAGCAAGTGTTGCAAGCCGCAGCAGTGCCCAGCCGCCGCGACTCCCCTACCTCCATCCCGGCCGTCGCTATGGTGACCGGGACGTCACTTCCGGGGGCTCGGCCCGGCCGTTGCCTAGGCAGCAGTCGGGAAGCTGTGTGTTAGAGCGCCGCGTCCCAGCAAGGGGAACTGCTGGGCGCGTGCGCACATAGATAGCCTGTGGGTTCATTAAATATGGGCAGTATTCTGGCAGAGCTAGGCTCTGATTGGTTGGGGTTAGTATTTAAGGCAATGAGGTCTGCTACCTCATTGCCGGTTATAGCTTCTGTGCTCCAGTCTGCTGACCTGCTTGTTCCTGCTCTAGTCTTCTGAGACCACTTCTGATTTACCGTGTATGACCTTTGGCTTTGAACTGACTCCGCTTGTTTATCCTGTGACCCTGATCCTTGGCCTGTTTACCGTTTCTGCTATCCGCCTGTGACCCTTGACTTCAGCTGGTTTACTGATACCGCTGTCTGCTGCCGGCCCTTGACCTCTGCGTGGACCTTACTCCGCTTGCCTGGGTTCTCCCCAGCCGGTACACACTTCACGACCCTCTGTCAGTCTGCAGCCCAGTCTGTCCCCACCATCAGGGGCTCCAGTGAACACCTGACTGGCAGAGTAGATTCCAGGTTGTGTTGTGTCGGCTGGAGGGGTTCCTAACAGCAAGAAGACGGCTTCAGCTGATGATGTCATTGAGCATGCCAACAGGATTATTGCTGTTGTTAAGAGGGTGAGGTAACTATGTACCCATGTACAATGTATTTTAGAAAGGATTATAGGCACAGTCTTGGATTGAGAAATGCTCTGCAGGGTTTTTGTAGTTCTACTTTTTTATGAAGTTGCTCTACTGTCTCTTTCTAAGACACCCAGGCCCTAAACTACGATAAAGGTAAACTACGATAAAGGTAAACTAAGAAAATGTAATAGTACTGCATGTGTGTATTCCAGTGAACTCACAAATCTGTGAATTATCAGCTCCACCATTTTGTGAGTGACAGCAATCTCACTCCATGATAGTGCTGAATCTACAGCTAACCACAGGATATGATGGCAAACCATGTCTGTATTGCGCAAGTAACACGTCCATTAAGGTTTCTGCCTTAATCGTCGTAATTTCATTGCTTTTTGGAGTTTGAGTGGAAGAGTTTCAATAGTTTTCTTACATTTTATATGGTGTGTAAGGAACCTTAATTGGACATGTTAAACCGTAAGGTTTTTTTGTCTATGGAATTTCATGGCTTTTTGTAAAGTAAAAATATTGATAATAAATTTATAAGCCTAGAATTGTACTGCCGTTAAGAATAACCTGGCCCGGGGGCGTGGCCTGGTAGTCAACATGAACGGACGTGTTTCACACCAGCTCCTGGCCCCTGACTGAGATTTGGGGTGAAAGAGCGTCATATAACCCCTAAAAACTGGAATGGCAAACGGAAACATCTTCCTGGCAATCTCTGGGACCCGAGATAATTAAAAGAAGGAGAGTCTCTCCACTGTAATACTGAGGCCTGGCTGACACACTGCGACAGACATACCGCTGCGCCACCCTGATATATCCCTGAGGGTCACGCTGCTGGCCGGAGTGCTGCCGCAGGTAGTGTTGTGCTGGGTGAGAACTGGAGCCAGCTATCTCTTGCCCCTGCTACCCGGGAGACGGAAGCTGCGGTGTGGAGGGAGTGGGTGAGGAGGACGAGACATGGCCTGCTGGGCTATATAAGGTGGCGGTTACCTGTGTAGGAGGTCCTCCTGAGCTGTCTGGTGAACGCCGCCGGGGACAGGCCTGTTTCCGGCCCAAGCACCGGACCTCGAGTGTCGGGGTGACGCCTACTTCCGGTGGGCGTGGCTATCAGAACCCACCGGACAGATCCGAGTAAGATCGCTGGCCCCTAAAGAATTGATTGGCGGGGGGTGAATCGATCTACTGCTGCAGAGAGACGGCTGGGTGTGGACCGTTGGGCTTGGGCAGAGTGAGTGGACTGCTGGCCCGAATAGTTGGCAGCTGCTTCTGGTCTTCTCTGGTGCCTTGCCTTCAGCTTTCTATCCCCCTGCTGGCTGCGTGATATCGACCAGACCACGGACCTGCTTCCTCACCATATGCTGTGGGTCTTGTCTAACTGCTGGTGCTCCCCAGGTACCTCATCCCAGTCTATCTTTTGCTTTTATTCCACTTGCCTTGCCTTTCATCAAGCTGCACAGTAGTTAAGACTGCTGATCGCCTTTGCTTCATTCATTTATGGAATAATACTGCCCTCTTATGGTGGCTAAAAAATACTACATCTACTGTTCATTGCTGTTTCACCTATTTTCACCTAGCTAATGTCTATCTGAAGGATCAGCGTCAAGTCACGGCCTCTTTACCTCTTCTCAATATTTCCTGTATACATTACTTCAAGTGCTACGTAGACAGCATCTGCGAGGCAAGAAACTGATTCTCAACTGTTAAGAGTACACTAATTGTTACCCTCTATAACAATCATCAAGCCTTGTCGCTATTTAGCCTGCCCGGCTGGCGGGGTTTTTCTCTACTGACACCCATCTACTGGCCTTCATCCGGTCGCTGAATATGTGACCTCCTCCATTCAGGCTGGACCGGGACTGACCCCTATAATACTGACCAATGTAAAAGTGCATCCCTTTTTCGCCTCCTTTCCTCATCCCAGCCTTCCCCTGCCTCCTTCATCCTTCTCAACTGGACGACGGCTCCCAGCTTTTTCGTCATGTCCAACAAACAAAAAGAAAGTGACCTCGGTGTCCTTTGCTTCCTTTTTTGGTTCAAAGAATAAACCGTCTTCCCTGTCTTCGACTCGTACAGAAGCGCCTGGCTCCTAGCCGCCTTCTGAAGTTGAGCTGGACCCACAGATCCTAGCCGTAATAACCAGTCTACTAGAAGGAGTCAAGCAAACATTCCACCAAGAACTCTCCAAAGTTGTTAATGACTTTAAAACCGAACTAACTTCACTAGGCAACAGATCTGACGCGCTGGAGTCAAAAACAGACAACCTCTGACGCTCACAAACTACAACTACGATGGACAACTAACTTACCCGTCTTCGTGACGAAGTTGAGACTCTCAAGGAACAGCAGGAGGACTCTGAGAACCGATCTCGTCGTAACAATATTCGTTTCCGTAATGTCGCTGAAGAAATCTCTCCGGCGGATCTTAAAGATCTTTTTTAACATATCCTTCCGGAGCTTTCTGACACTGACTGTTTGATGGATCATGCTCATAGGGCTCTTCGGGCCCGTCCTGCCAATGGCCTGCCTCCTCAAAACATTATTGTGCGCCTGCACTATTTCCGCATAAGGGACTGAATCCTCTTTGCGACTAGAGATCAATCTGCTCTCTCTTTCCGGAACATGGACATCCAGCTGTTTCAGGATCTTGCTCCATCCACAATTCAGAAACGGAGAAGCTTGCAGCCCATTATTAGGATTCTGAGACAACATAATTTCTGCTATCGCTGGTGCTTCCCGTTTCAACTTCAGGTGTTTGCAGCCAACTCATCTTATTATATTAAAACGGTGGATCAAGGACAGGAACTATTGGCGAAATTGGACATCCTTCCCGTAACGACTGCTTCGCAGACCGGCTCTCCGAAGGCCCAACGATCAGCCCCTCCACAACCAGATTGGACCCGTTCCTCCCGCTGCAAAGTCCGAGATGCCGCGCCGCCATGACATGTCTATTATTGTTACTGATCATTTCCACTGCTAATGTTTCATCCCCACAGGTGGACTTCCTATACGGGTTCTAGCTCGGAGCTCCTTGTCTTCATCTATAGATATATTAGTTTTTCTATGTTACCAGTTTGTTAGTATATTTATAGTGGTATTTATTTGACATGGCGTTAAATTTGAAGTATTCTGTTGGTACTATACTCTCTTGTGTTTTACTCTTGGTAAGGTGATGCCTGCTCCCTTTACTCCCCTTCCCTCCCTTATTCTCTCCCCCCTTCCCCCCTTTCCAAAAGATTTAGAATTTTAAAGTTCTAATACTAATATGTTGTTAATGCACGCTTTTTTGTGGTTAGTTAATATTATTGCGGGGGGAAAGGAGAGAGGGAAGGAAATTTTCTTTCTTCCCTTTTTTTTTTTTTCTCTTCTTTTTGTTTGTCTTTGCTTAAGATTTTTTCATGGTCCACAGTCCTGGTCTCATTTCACTTTATACACAGAACCACCCCCCCACGCACCCTTTGATATTGTTTATTGTTGTTTGTATTTAATTTCGCTATGTTTTTGAACCCCTTCTGGGTTCCTTTCACACAGGGTTTACGCCCAAATGGGCTCCTTCTTCCTTTTCTTTCTTTTCTCTCGACTCTCCTTTTTCATCTTTTTCTTCGCCTTCTCTCTGTTCTCAAGGACGGTTTAATAACTTACTCCATTCAAGAATAACTTGGCCCATCTAATTTCCACTATTTTTATTAATCCCTAAAAAACAAAAGTTTTAATATTGCTCTATTATACTAACCTCTACCACCTCTGTTGGATGACCTATCCACCTATCCACTACAGTTTTGATAAAGTAATTTTTTCTAAGATTTCCTCTAAACCTAGCACCCTCCATTTCCAGTGGATGGCTTTCTCTCACACATACCCCAGTGCCCATCAGCTTTGTGATCGCATGCACACATGCCATTGCCAAGTGCACCAGCTTTATTCTCATGTCACCCCCTGCGCACCAGATTTTCTATCACGTCACCACCTGTGCACCAGCTTTTCTCTTACGTCACCCCCATTCACACAAGCTTTTCTCTCACTTGTCACTGCCTATGCACCAGATTTTATCTCGCATCACCACTTCTGCACCAGCTTTTCTTTCACATATCATACCTTGCACACCAGCTTTTGTTTCATGTCACCCCTGTGCACCAAATTTTCTCTCACGTCACTCCTATGTGCTCAAGTTTTTTGTTATCACATAACACCCTGTGCCCCTGATTTTCTCTCAACTGTCCCCCCTGTACACAAGTTTTTCTTTCTCATCTCACACCGTACCCCACACCGTACCCCAGCTTTTCTTTCATGTTACCCCTTGCATACCAGCTTTGCTTTCACATGTCACCACCTGCTCACCAGCTTTTCTTTCAATTGTTACATCCTATGCAGCAGTATAATATTCTTTTACATTACTCCTATTTGCTCATGATTTTTATCACGTCACACCTTGTGCCCCAGCTTTTATCACACATCACCCCCTGCACACCAGCTTTTCTCTCAATTGTCACAGCCTCAGCCTCTGCCTCTGCACCAGTATCCAGCATCTTTGATTACACCAACTATAAAGAAAACAAATTAGCTCTACACTCTCTGTGTTTGGTAAGATATCCAGAGAGATATTCAGTCGTGTGTCTGAGGGGATTTGGTAAATATAGACCATGTGTGTATGAAATAGAAATAATAATAAGTGTACACAAATATAAGTGAATAATATCATTATGTTCGCTTTTACCTAGGGGGTATAGTAATACCAGTACAAACAAGTGCCACTCACCTATGGACACAAATTAGTATTCCAAAGGTAGAAAAGTTCTTGTCAATATGAACATTCTGAATAGAATCATCTCAGAGACTCTCCATCAAAACAATAAGAGAATAAATGGATCTGTATCATACAAGCTGACTTCTATTAGTCCCTTAAATTGTAAACGTAAATTGTGCTGTCTTACCCAAAGTCCAGCTATTTGTGGTTTTCCTAGTGGACAGAAGTTTATCTCGTGGTTTCCAATGGAGATCTCCTATGAGTGTTCTCTGTGTCCACACGCTGCCATGCTGTCTCCACTATCAGATGATCACAGTCAGCTTGCACTTCTAAATGTCTCTGGCAGAGTGCATCTCTCTATATCCTATGCATTCCACTAAGAACCATTACTTCCAGATACTGCAGTGAATGAGATGGGCACTTGGCTAGATATACATGCGTTCAGCAGTTATATAGTGCAATGCACTGAGATTGACAGTACTTTAGAAATTTATCCGCAGTGCAGTGAACTACATAGAGATTTATACTGCACGTTGTAGTATACTGCACACTATCTGACACATCGCTCCAGAGTGCAGCCAGTGTGACAACTTGAAGTGTATGTCCATCTATAGCAGCCAGACTTTCCCATCTCCTAGCAGAGATAAATGTAACTGAGCTTGGGAATGCAAGAAACCCCAGCACATAGAGCCATACAACTCAAACAAAAGCATCCTATCTTGGCAAAAAAAAAGGCAAAATCAAGCATACATGCTTCCATTCTTTTCAACCCAAGTCCACCCACGAAGACAAAATAGATATACTACCACTGATCCTTTCATATCAGACATAGCAAGACATTTTGTGAATTTAATAAACGTGAGACAGGATATAGTAAATAAATATAAACATGTCTATACCTGTGCATCTATTTGCATACAGTTAAACAAGGTCCAAAATGAAAGACAATATTATGTAATTATAATATTTGTAAAACAATGCAATTTCCAGGGCAGTGAGTGACAGGTAGTGCAGTATGAGGACAGCGAGTGTGTATCATGTTAGTGAGCCACGCAATGGCATACACCAAGTGGCTCATGTTTTCCAGCTGTGAAGCGCAGCTTGTGAATATTGTGTTCTCCCCAAATTCAGGTTCCGATGCAGGCAGGAGTAAAGCGTGTGGGCAACTATAAGAAGAGCTGTGTTATGTTACTCGCTACATACTTTGCTGGCTTTTGGCACAGAAGACAGATGATAGATAGGTGATCACAGCAGGAGCCTCGGAGCACTTTTAAATCTCCCGCCCCCAGCTCAGTGCAGCAAATAAATTAACTGATGTCACTGAGGGGCAGGAAGTTTAAACGGCTCTGTCACAGCCGCTCTGGCACCACTCGGAGAGATTAAACTTTGAAATTAGAGCACTAATAAAACTACAGGTTGCCCCCTCTCAGCCCAAAAACACTAACCAGCTTCCCTGTGAATAGAAAATACGGCTAATTTCTCCAGCTCAGAAATGAAAATCTCTTAGCGAAAATAGTCAGCCATATTTGTATTCTCATGTGAAGCCAGGCTGAGTACACCCACTCTCTTTGACATGTACCATAGGTATGGCTCTGCGTTTTCAGTTTGGCTGAGATGAAAGGACCAAACAGCTGTTAGAAGCAGCAGAACCAAAAAGCATGGGTTGCCTGAAGTCGCCATCACCAACACCACAGCGCCCAGGGTCTGGGGGTGGGGTACGGCCTAACGGTGCTGAGTACACAGACAACACTTACCCCAACATCTTCAGTACGGACGTCTGATTCATGACGAGCATCCGTGACAATTCTTTTGTGAACGGGCATCAGCCAATCCCGATGCAGAAAGACGCCAGCGCGACTTGATGACATCAGTGAGATAGGCAACGATGGTAGCACTGCTCTTAAGGGGGTAATGTAAGTATGCAGCTATGTACAATGTACTTTAGAAAGGGTTGTGCTGGAGTCTCAGGACAGCAGGGAGCCAGTGGCGGTCCCAATCCTGCTCATAGGTGCTGGCTGGGGCCCCGGGACAGGGGAGACACGGGGAAAGTACATGGTGCATGTAGAAGGGCAGATCGAATCAAGAAGTATGTGGGGAAGGCAGTGTTGAACCGAGCACTGATCGTGCTGCTTGCTCTCACAGTCAACAGTGACAGTAAGCAGGATGGCAGTCTCTAATTGGCTGTGTCTCTACAGCACTTAATGCTCCCCACCGGCCGTGTACTATCACAACAGTACCATAAGGCATAAGTGCACAAATCCTTTAAAAATGCAAGCCAGGTGAATAATTAAAAAAAAAGAAAAAACAATCTATGTTTCAGTGAGTAGTGTGTGATGGGTTGCATGTCAGTAATATGTGTGTGTGTGTGTGTGTGTGTGTGTGTGTGTGTGTGTGTGTGTGTGTGTGTGTGTGTGTGTGTGTGAGAGTGTGTGTGGGTTGGGCAGCATGTCAGTAAAGTGTGTGTGTGATGGGCTGCATGGCAGTAAAATGTGTGTGTGTGTGTGATGGGCTGCATGTTAGAAAAATGTGTGTGTGTGTGATGGACTGCACATTAATGGAAACAGGTGATAAGGAGACAATCAGCCTCTTTCAATAGTTATGCAGTGAATATGCAAATTTTTCCTTTCGGATTCAGGAGGAGTACACTTAAACTTCAAAAGGAGTCTTGATAATATATAACCAAATGGTCAATATCTAATAGTAGTATATATGAAATATATTATAACTTCCAATTCAGATAAGTGTATTAATCTCCCCGTCTTGAATCATACGACATTCACAGGAATAGATATACATATAAATCCAAAAAATAAATAAATATATCAATATACTTTTCAAAAGAAAAACATAAAAAATATATATTTAAAACATAATTTCAATCATTTACAATTATTATATCTAACATATTCACAGAGCTCCATAATCATATGTCTCCTTTATATTGTAAACCATTGTGCTGTCAATCTACAAACAGCACATAAATGGTAACAGATGATATAGGAGACAACCAACCTCTTTTGATAGATATACCATGAATATGAATTTTTTTTTCTCTCAGATTTAGGAGAAATACACTTAATCTTCAAATAAAGTCTTAGTATAAACAATAAAACCAAATGAAAAGCATCTAATGATGATATATATAAATTAAAGTATATTATAACCTCCAATTCAAATAAATGTATAAGTCTCTCTAACTTGAATAATATAAAATTAACAGAGACATAAATACATTTGCTAAAGCAGAGTTGCTAGTGTAGAAACTCCAATACGCAATGAACTTAGTTTATTGCAGTAGGTTTGTTTACAGTATTAGGAGTTTCCCCTATTACTATAAATCGACCAACTGCAATGAGCTAAGCTCATTGCGTATCGGAGCTTCTACTATGTAGAAGCTGTTAGCGGTGGTGCTGCATTTTTTTATTTTTCTTCAATCAAGCAAGAATATTCGGAGATCTTACAAATATGGGGCCCCACTGGCCGAAGAACGGAAGACTGCAAGCAACAATGGGCACCCCCTGGGCAGAAGAACTGAAGAGATTTCAAGCATGCTCTTTTGTAAATTACAAATAAGTTTTGGACATTACAAGCAGGACTTTTGGAATTACAAATTTATTTTGGACTTTGGTGACATTCATTTTTGGATTGAAAGCTGCTGACAACAGATGAAAACTTCATTGGTGAGTATATCTGGTATTTATTATTTTTAATAAAATTTTGTGGTGTAAATGAGGGTGTTTACTCTATTTATTGTGGGTTTATTATTTTTAATAAATGTTAGTGGTTTTAACCAGGGTGTTGTGGATTTGTAAACATTTTCTTTTGTGGAACCACAGGTCCCAGCCAGCCGTGGGTGTCAGGGCATGTTGGCACTTGTGATTCTCCAAGTGCCAACATGCCCTGGCTTCCATGGGTATGCTGGTGCTTGTAGTTATACAAGTAGCAGCATGCCCACACTATTTAGGGCAACCTGGCTGGCTGGGACTTGTAGTTCCACGAAACAAAATGGCGTCTGTTTGTTTTTTAGCACTAATTTTGCCGTTATTACTCTACACCCACCGCCCAGGGGTGTAGGAAGAGCCCTAGGGCTATCAGCACTGGGCTGGGAGTCCCTGGGGGGGCGCTCATTTTTTTCGGCAGACCTCACTCCCTAGGGAATCCAGCCCTGCACTGAACAGCCTGGGGTTGGTTAGTCATTATGGCAGGGGGACCCCTGCAGCGTGTTCCCCTGCTATAGCGCCTCCAACCCCGGCTGGTTTGCTTAGTGCTGGTTCAGTGAAAATCGGGGGGACCCCACGCAAATTTTTCCCCGAATTTCACGGGTTAATAGAGGGGGGACCAAACGCTTTTTTTTTTTTTTTTTTTTAAATCACAGCAGAATATTGGGATCGCAAACACACTGCTAGGGGGAGGGAGCAAGGGGGGAGGGATTGCAAACAGTGTTGGGGTGGAAGGGATCACAAATACACTGCTGTGGGGAGGGAGGGGGATCGGGATTGCAAATACACTGCTGTGGGGAGGGAGCGGAGGAGATTGGGATCACAAAAACACAGTGCTGGGGGGAAGGGATCACAAATACACTGCTGTGGGGAGGGAGGGGGATCGGGATCGCAAACACAGTGATACATAATAAATTATCTCAAAGAGAGATGTTCTGGTTATTTCCATTAAAAACCCTCACTCCATTTGGTCTTAATGATAATTATGAGGTGGCTCGGTTTCTATAGTAGCCTGTAGAGGCTTACTTATCTTGTGCATTAGTTTTTTAAGGTTCTCATTAGTATCTACGTCAGATGTTGGTGCACATATATATCTTTAGGCTGTTAGTCTCTATTTCTGTATTTAATAGGATTATAATGTGTTTTGAATCCATAGTGGTCAATCTTTATATGTACTACCCTGCACGTTAATCACTCATTATCCTACACCCTTTGTGCATTTATGGGTCATTTTTCTCACGTGCTTTCACGAGGGGAACTATGTATGTTTATCTATAATTTTGTCACATATGTACGATTATCTTTATAGATTAGCAATATTTAGGTTACAGTATATTGCTATATTAAGTGTTATTATCACTTATGTGGTATAAGTTATTATCATGGGGAATTATTGTATGCCCATTTATATATTTTGTCGCATTTTATTTACATTAGCAATATTTAACAATTAGTATATTGCTTTCACTATCGTTATTAATTATGTGGTTTAGGTCATTGTTTCTGCATTATTTGTTGGTCATTATGCATGTGCACTTTTAATTGTCATGATGAATTGATTGTCCTGCTCTCTCCTTATTTTTGAGATATGGGAGTAGTTTATATATTCACTATTGCGTATATATTTTTTAGGTTATATTACCACATAGTGAGCATTTTAGGCTTACTTATACCTTAACATCATGGTATTTGTTTCTATATTCCATCATGTTTTTGAGCAGTTTAGGGTATGTTTCTAATCTTATATATATTGACTGCTTTGATTTATTGTAATCTCGGACTTGTTATATGAATATTAGTCATTGAGATTCTATCTTGCAAGTGCGCATGCACTGGTTCACGCAATGCATCGAAGCACGTCATCACGCTCGCGTGGGTAGACGCAGCGTGCATTGGATTGAGAGCACCAACATGGCGCTGTAAAGTATAAATTCTGGCTCCGCTATCACATCTATTCTATCGAATACCTTCCTCCTGATGAAGTCCTTCTGTTACACGGATGAAACGCATTGAGGATTACTATTTGCGCTTGGATATCGTGGTACTTATGCAGGGGATCCGCTGTGGAGACTCATTGAGAACTGGCTGTCACATGTCCCGCGAGAATGCATGCTTTCTAGATGAGTACCACAAAAGATACCTTTATATGCATCTTGTTATTGGTTTATGTAAGTTTGATACTTACTTTTATCATTAAAGACTGTATTATACAGTATTATACTATTTTATTTTGTTTCATTTTATCTGTGGCACCGAGGTCCCAGTGGTTTCCAGTGAGTTCCCTTCTAATGAGGAGTGGTGGCATTGGAGACACCTAGAAGTGTTGGAGACATCAACAGTCATACAGATAAATCTAAAAGGTTTTATATCTGGTACGCAGAAGCATTATTGGTGGTGATCTCACCCGGGATTGGATATAGTGTGTCTACACAAGTGTTTTTATCTGATCACTATTCTGGTTTTTCTATATTCTGAGAATCGCAATATATTCTTAGTGTGAATCTACTCTATCACACTTCATTTTCTCTCACAGATTTGTTTTACATATATTGTGGTAATACACTATGTGGCGCCCTGTTCCTTTTATCCTTCTTTTTTAGATATTCCAGATTCACCGTCTGTTTCTGGAACTGGCTGCCTCCTGTAATTTGGACTTTGTGTTTACATTACTACTGTTTATAAGCAATATCACTGTTCAGTGACCTTGTATACAGAAGTGGATTACGCGCCCCTTTTTTTGGTATCTGTTGTATATATATAAATATATATATATATATATATATATATATATATATATATATATGTATATGTATATGTATGTGTATATATATATATATATATATATGTATATATATATAGAGTCTACATCTGCAATCTGATGTTGTAGCGAAGCAGCCTACTGCATGTGATTCATGAGTAATTAATCACAATATTTCACGTGAATTTGTAAATTATACACTGATAGCCTTTTGTCTTTTCACTGTTTATGTATATATATATGTATATATATATATATATCATCATCATCATCAACATCTATTTATATAGCGCCAACATATTCCGTAGCGCTTTACAATTGGGGACAAACATAGTAAATTAATGAACAAACTGGGTAAAACAGACAAAGAGGTGAGAAGGCCCTGCTCGCAAGCTTACAATCTATTGGACAATGGGAGTTTGACACATGAGGTTAAGTCTACATTTGCAGTTGGCCAAGCCAGACTGCAAAGGTAAAAGTGACTCATAAGCTAAATGATCCTGTTACACAATAATGTTGGTCAAGGGGTAGTTGTAATATATATATATATATATATATATATATATATATATATATATTGTGTGTGTGCATGTATGTAAATATATATATATATATATATATATGTGTGTGTGTGTGTATATGTATATATATATATGTGTATGTGTGTGTGTATATATATATATATATATATATATATATATATATATATATATATATATATATATGTATATATATATATATATATATATATATATATATGTGTGTGTATGTATATATGTATATATTGTGGCAAGAGCCCGCTACTGCTGAAGCACACGCGAACAACTTCTTACTTTTTATGTAGTTTTATTGTCAGGATGGTAAATGTTTTGACACCGTACAGATTTCATAGCAATACTTGGAGACCCTAAACGCTACCTAGACATAGCTCAGCTCTCTCAAGACCAGCCAGCTTCCCCAGCGTTGATCTCAATGCACAAATGATACAAACAAGCTTTTATACCTGATACTCCTCCCCCAGCCTTAGCTTGATGGACAGGTGACACACCCACCTTCTCTTTAAAAGGAAACGCCCCATCACTGGCTCTGTTTGCACTAAAGAGACACACACTGTCTGTTTGCTGAGAGGAAGGATTTCTCTGCATGTAAGTTAACCAAACTTAAACTATTGTTTGTTACACATAGGTATTTACATTCAATCTAGGTGCATTGCTGCACAAATGTTTTACTTTACTTCCCTGCTTTCTCTGCATATTGCCATCTAAATGCCTCCTTTTGTTACATATCCCTCCCCCTAGAGTCTCCAAGTAGGGGGACGCGAACTTCGCGAGGAGCGCATATTTTCGTGACAACGCCTCTGCATTTTTGTGTAGAATTCCAGGTCTATGTTATATTGAGAACTTGAAAGGTTGCAGTGCCAAGAACCAGCGGGTTACCTTGGCATTTACCTCCCTGTTGTTCTGCATCCATCTCAATGGTGCATGGTCTGTTATTAAGGTGAACTCTCTGCCTAGGAGATAATAGCGCAGAGCTTCTGTAGCCCATTTTATGGCGAGACATTCTTTCTCCACAGTGGCGTATTTTTGTTCCTTTGGAAGCAACTTACGACTTAGGTACAGGACAGGATTTTCTACTCCATTCTTCTCCTGTGACAAGACTGCACCTAAGCCAACACCAGAAGCATCAGTTTGGAGGAAGAACCTCCAGGTAAAAGCCGGTGCTTGTAGCACTGGGGAGGAACAAAGAGCTAACCGAAGATCAGACCAGGCGGTTTCTGCAGAGTCAGACCAAGTTAATCTATCTGGACAACTTTTTTTTAACATGTCCGATAGTGGAGCAGCTCTAGTGGCGAAGTGGCTTACAAACCGAATGTAGTAACCGACTTAGCCTAAAAAGGTTCTTAACTGCGACTTTTTTTCTGGTCTTGCCTAATTTTTGACTGCCTCCACTTTATCTAGCTGGGGTTTTACACGCCCTTGACCAACAACGTACCCCAAATATTTGGCTTCTCTCATGGCTATGGCACATTTCTCTGGGTTAGCTGTTAACCCTGCTGACCTTAATGAAGCTAAGACCGCCTCAACTTTGGCTAAATGTGATCCCCAGTCTGGGGTATAAATCACTATATCGTCCAGGTAAGCGGCTGCATAAGCTGTGTGAGGTCGTAGCAATTTATTCATGGCCCTTTGGAAGGTGGCAGGTGCCCCATGCAACCCAAAGGGTAGGACTTTATATTGATAGAGACCATCAGGGGTGGAAAATGCAGTCTTTGGCTTGGCCGTGGAAGTCCGGGGAACTTGCCAATAACCCTTTGTTAGATCAAGGGTTGTCAAATAATTGCTACCAGCAAGATTTTCCACTAGTTCATCCACACGTGGCATTGGATAGGCATCAAACTGCGACATATTGTTTAGGAGCCTAAAGTCATTGCAGAACCTAATTGTCCCATTGGGTTTCGGGACAAGCACAATGGGACTATTCTACTCACTAGTGGACTCTTCAATCACATCTAACTGGAGCATCTTCTCGACCTCCTTTCTCACGTCCACCCGTCTGGCTTTTGGAATACGATATGGCTTCTGCTTGACAATGACTCCTGGCGCAGTGACAATGTCGTGTTCGATTAAGGTAGTGCGCCCAGGAATGGAAGAGAAGACATCCCTGTTCCAGCAAATCATTTCTTCAGTCTGTTGTCTCTGCTGAATGGACAAAGCTGGCTCTATGGGCACTTCAGACTTTTCAATGGCAGTACTCACTACCTGAGGAGAGGTTTCCTCATCATACCAAGGTTTAAGGAGGTTAACATGATATATTTGCTCCTCCCTTCTCCTACCTAACTGGCGGACTCTGTAATTGACATGACCGACAGCCTCTAGAACTTCATATGGACCCTGCCAATGGGCGAAAAGTTTGCTTTCCTGGGTAGGAACCAGGACTAGGACCTTGTCCCCAGGCTTGAAAGATCGAACAACAGCACTTTTATCATAACTTTTTCTCTGTCGTTCCTGAGCCTCTTTTTCGTGTTGCTGCCAATAGGCCCTATCTTTCCTAGCCTCTCATACATTTGGGACACAAATTGTACCAGATTTGGCTCCCTGGGACCTTGCAACTCCCACCCTTCTTTTAACATATCCAAGATACCCCTGGGCTGTCTCCCAAACAATAACACAAAGGGACTAAACCCTGTTGAAGCTTGAGGTACCTCACGGATGGCAAACATCAAATAGGGAATAAGAGTGTCCCAATCTTTTTTCTCTTGAGCCACTGCTTTCCTGAGCATGTGCTTTAATGTGCAGTTAAAGCGTTCCACCAAGCCATCTGTTTGTGGATGGTATACAGAGGTGTGAAGCGCCTTAACCCCTAGCAACTGGCACATGTCCTTCATCAGTTTAGACATGAATGGAGTACCCTGATCTGTGAGAATTTCTTTGGGTATTCCCAAACGCGTAAACATCAATACAAGTTCTCTAGCTATGGTGCTGAATTTTATGTTTCGTAGGGGAATTGCCTCTGGATACCTGGTTGCATAGTCAAGCACCACTAGTATATATTGGTGCCCACGTGCAGATTTTTCCAGTGGCCCCACAAGGTCCATAGCTATCCGTTCAAAGGGAACTTGTACTATTGCTATTGGAATAAGAGGTGCCCTGTACATGGGTTTGGGACAGGTTCTCTGACAAATGGGACAGGACCGGCAATACTTTTTCACTGCCATGTGTATCCCAGGCCAGTAAAACCTAAGCAGAACTCGTTCCCGTGTTTTATCCTCCCCTAGGTGTCCCCCACAGACATGTGTGTGTGTGCTGCTTTTAACACTAGGGTTACATGGACCTGAGAAACCATTAATTGTTCTACTTTTTCTCCCTGCACATTAGCAACTCTATACAGGAAATTATTTTTAACAATAAAATATGGTATACCTTCTGCAGGCTGGGTGGCTTTCCCTCCCCCATTTACCTCAGTCACACTTTTAAAGGCATGTTCCAAAGTGGCATCATTAAGTTGGTCTCGAGCACAAAGTCCTGCAGAGGAAACAAAATTGGTATTGCGGACCAGTCCGTATCCTCACTGACAGGCCGGGTGGGCTCATCTGTGACATCACCGACCAATGCTAGTTTGGACTGTCCATGTTTCCCTGCAGGTGGATGCTTTTGTGGAACTCCTGCTGTGACTCCCAGGATGGCATTCCGGTTTGGCGGTTCCCAAAAATCGATGTCCAGATGTTGTGGGTCTTTAGGCGGTTCCTTTAAGACCGGGCTTCCGACCGTTGCATCAGTTGCCGGCATGTCCGGTCGGATCCGCTCACCGAGGACATCATTAAACAGTGGGAAGTCTCGCCCCAAAATGAGTGGATATGGGAGTTTAGGTGCTATGGCAGCTACCACCATAACAGTTTTGTCTTTGAGTGCAACTGGTAGTATTGTTCTTTCATACTCCTCTGTCGTGCCATGTACGCAAAGAACCTTCACCTTGGGCAACCGAGAAGTTATGGTTTCAGATAAGGCAGAGCTGGAAACCAATGAGAGTTCACTCCCCGAGTCAACCAAGGCCAGAACAAGGTTCTGGTTGATTAGCACAGTCACCCGGAACAAACAAGGACTTCCTGATGTGGGACTCATGGTAAATCAGCTTGGAAAAACAGGCCCAATATGTGCCACGGAACAGTCCGTGGGTTCCGGTAGTTTAGGACACTCTGCCTTAAAGTGGCCTGGCTCACCACATTCAAAACACTTCAGATTAGACGGCTTTGCACCTGGTCCTCTGTCCGTAGCAAGGATTGTCAAACCTGGCTTTTGGCGTGGCAGCGGCTTTGCACAAATGCAGGTTCTTTAGTCATTTGCTGTAGCGCACAAAACCTTTCTACCACGGTGGCAAGCTCTTCATAAGTTTGTGGGTCTGATTGCAGAACCCACCTTTGCAAATCGCGGTTCAGCCCCCGGATGCAGTGATCTATCGCCAGAACTTCAATAATCCGAGAAGGCGAATTCTCCTCAGGCTGCAGCCATTTCTTTAAAATTTTAGAAAGCTCAGCCACTTGCGCTCTGACCGGTTTTTCTTTATCATAGCGCCATTGGTGATAGCGCTGGGCTCGGCCTGGCCCGGAAACTCCAATGCGAGCCAATATCTCAGACTTTAGGCACAAATAATCAGAGGCCCATTCCTCATCTAGATCCATATACGCTCGCTGAGCTTCACCAGTCAGATATGGCGACAGCCTCTTAGCCCAATCTTTAGGAGGCCATTTTGCCCTTTTTGCAAGTCTCTTAAAGGACATCAGATATGCTTCTATGTCATCACCTGGCGACATTTTCTGGAGAACAGGACCAAGTGGTTCATTTCTGTCATGTCTCACCTGGCTTAACTCTTCTCTTAGGAGCCTTGTGTTTTCCACCTGTGCCTCGGCAACTCGTAGCATCTGAGCTTGCTGCTGTTGCTGCACAGCGGCCACATTCACGAGGGTTCTCAGTACCTCCTCCATGTTGAGGTCTGCGTGGGTTGGGTAGCGGAAACTTGCTTCCCGGAGTATTCCACTCCTGACACTACTTGTGGCAAGAGCCCGCTACTGCTGAAGCACACGCTAACAACTTCTTCCTTTTTATGTAGTTTTATTGTTAGGATGGTAAATGTTTTGACACCGTACAGATTTCACAGCAATACTTGGAGACCCTATACGCTAGCTAGACATAGCCCAGCTCTCTCAAGACCAGCCAGCTTCCCCAGCATTAATCTCAGTGCACAAATGATACAAACAAGCTTTTATATCTGATACTCCTCCCCCAGTCTTAGCTTGATGGACAGGTGACACACCCACCTTCTCTTTAAAAGGAAACGCCCCATCACTGGCTCTGATTGCACTAAAGAGACACATCCTGTCTGTTTGCTGAGAGGAAGGATTTCTCTGCATGTAAGTTAACCAAACGTAAACTATTGTTTGTTACACATAGGTCTTTACATTCAATCTAGGTGCATTGCTGTGTGTGTGTATATATATATATATATATATATATATATATATATATATATATATATATATACACAAGTTAACCCGTGCATGATACTCATGCATTCTAGTCAAATCAAGCTACTTAAGGTCTTAAAAAGGTTCTTGTCATGCATTTGGGCCTAGCCCAGGCCTCCTCAGGGGAAGAGCGTTACTTCCCAACGCAAGCGCCCTTTTAAATGTGTGATCATGAGGTAAAATTACCTCACGAAAATGAGTTTGAGCCCTCAACTCGTAAATTTAACCTTTACTACCCCTCCCACGGGGGGAAGGGGGGGATGATGGAAGTTAACTGACTTCACTATTCTGGGTTTTTTGGGAGAGCGTAACTCGGTGTACAGGAGGTTTAAAGACATGGGGTCTGTTTTGTTAGAAAGTTATTAGGGCTGAGAAGTGCCTTTGAGGGTTTAAAACTTTGATACATTTAGAGTTTTTTTACAATTTGGTAAAATATGCCCCATTTTAAAGATAGGGATTTCATAACGTTGTACATGTCAGATAGAGGTGTGTGCTGGGTGTACGCATACTGGCTTCATCATCATCATCATTATCATAACCATTTATTTATATAGCGCCACTAATTCCGCAGCGCTGTTCACATCATTCACATCAGTCATTCACATCAGTCCCTGTCCCATTGGAGCTTACAGTCTAAATTCCCTAACATACAGACAGACAGAGAGAGACTAAGGTCAATTTGATAGCAGCCAATTAACCTATTAGTATGTTTTTGGAGTGTGGGAGGAAACCGGAGCACCCGGAGAAAACCCACGCAAACACGGGGAGAACATACAAACTCCATACAGATAAGGCCATGGTTGGGAATTGAACTCATGACCCCAGTGCTGTGAGGCAGAAGTGCTAACCACTAGGCCACCATGCTGCCCCACACTTGCGAGTACAAATATGGCTGACTGACTCTCTCACTAAGAAATTTCATTTTATGAGCAGGAGAAATTAGACATATTTTCCTGGTACATGGGGGCTGGTTGGTGTTTTGGGACTGAGAGGGGGCATCCTGTAGTGTTATTGGACCTGGCACTGCTATTATTTCACAGTTTGGTGCCAGAACGACTGTTTGACAGAGAGTTTATTAAACTTTTTGCCCCTCAGTGACATCAGTTAATTTATTTACTTCACTGAGCTAGGTGTGGGATTTTTAAAACTGGTCTAAGGTTTCTGCACTGATCACTGTTATTGCTCCCTCTCTTCCTCCTCCTGTCCTGCTCTCACCCTCTCCTCGTCCTCCTCGTCCCAGGGACCTCACTCAATTAGCAGAGAGGCATCATTTGAAGGAGGGAGAGAGGTAGTGGAAGTGGGGAAAGGCAACACTTTCCTGTATTCTAAATTGATATCCGTGGCTTTGCCTCCAGGGTTTTACATTAGAAGCTCCGTGTTTAATGAACTGTTAAACAGGAGGTTCATTTATAACTGGTATTTATATATGTGTGCTTTAACTCAAACACCGCTGTTTGACATCCCCACAACTCTATCAATTTTATGCTGGGAAGGGGTTGTCGGCAGCCATATGGAAATCAGAACAATTGAAGTTCACAGCCCTTCTTTGACATGAAATGGAGCCGACTGGTTATCTCTTAGCAGAGCAGATACACACACACACACACACACACACACACGGTGAGCAGGGAGATCGAGAGGGAGGGGGAGAAGGAGGGGGAGGGGGACTCAGGAGAAGAGCAGGAAGGTTTGTAAGTGCATAAAATAAGGCAATAGCAGTGACCTCAGACGCGGTTTGCTGTTTAACACAAGGATGGGGGAGGAGGACTGCAATTCAGTAACGAGGATGAAGTTACTTCAGAGTATCTTCCCTGCCTGGCTGCTGCAGAGCAAGCTATGATCTTATGATCTGCTTGCTGGTTTCCTGGTGAGTCACGAGTGGGAGTCGAACTTGTTAGTTTTCTCACTTCCATGGCATAAAACACATTGGGGTGTTTAAGTCAGGTTAAAAAAAAAAAAATATATATATATATATATATATATATATTACACCTTCTAGAATTATACTTTGGCTGTTACGAGCCGCGGCGGTGCCCAGCCGTCACTACCGAGTCTCGTCCCGACCGTTGCCGCTGCAGTTGATAGAGCCACGTCCCGGCATTTGATGCAGCCGGGCGCGTGCGCTAATCTCAGGTGGAGATCATTGTGACAGCCTCTAGGGCTGATTGCATGCTTGCCCCTATTGGCCAGTGCCTGTTTTTAAGGCAGGGAGGGCTAAGTCTCTCTGCCGGTTATAGTTCAGTTTTTCTGTGTCTAATCTGCTTCTGTCTGGTGTGAACCTTGGATTTGACTACCTGTGTATGACCTATTGCCTGTCCCTGGATTCTGTGCCGTTGCCTGTGACCTTGACCTATTGCCTGTCTCCTGATTCTGAACCATTGCCTGTGACATTGACATATTGCCTGTACCCGGACTCTGAACCATTGCCTGTGACATTGACATATTGCCTGTACCCAGACTCTGAACCATTGCCTGTGATCCTGATCCATTGCCTGTCCCCGGATTCTGAACCGTTGCCTGTGACCCTGACCGTGCTGATACATGACTTCTGATCCGGTGCTCTGTCCAGTCTGCAGATCGCTGGCCTGCCTCTGTTCGGTGTGTCATCTTCCGTACCTGTGCGCAGCCGTGTGAGTGTAAACTTATACTACTTTGAGTTTAAGACCTGGGGGCATCTGAGTACTTGTGAGCATAACCAGTCTCTACGGGAAAGGCGGCTGCTAAAGGTGAAGACCTCTTCTACCTGTTCTATAAGTTTATGCCGCACTGGTTGTCGTAACATTGGCATGATATTTTATATAAGAATATTTGATACTGGTAATGAAAATGATACAATATCTTTGACAGCAAATATAGTCTACCTGTCTCAATCTGTTAACCCATATATGGTATACTGTAAAAAACAGTAATACATTTTACAGTACACTGCTAATCCCACTGTGGAGAGGTCCCCGGAGCCAAGGCCCGTGAAGAGGGCGAAGATTCCGGCTGACGCTGTGCCCCTGGAGGGGCTGAAGACTCCTCAGATGGCGGTGCCCTACAAGCGGGTGAAGAGGGAAGAAGAGAAGTACTCACCCGTCCAGCGCTCCAGCGGCGGTAAGTATGACCTTCTTCCTGCAGGTCTTGTCCGCGGAGGAAGGATGAGCCAATCAGGGCTCATCTTTCCCCGCTGGCCAATCAGCGCCCGGCCATTTAAAAGATTGGCGCCGACGCGAGCCAATCAGCGATCGCGCTGGCTAATGACGTCACGCCGGCGACTATGTAAGTCGCCGGGTGGCGCCATTTTGACAGAAGAGAGTCAGAAGAGAGTCGGCGGCGGAGAGAGAAGGACTTCGTGGGACGTCCAGAGCGGCGAGTCAAGAACAGAAGCAGCGGTGATCGCCGGCGGGGAGCCCTTGTAAGGGCTGAGAGTGCCCCCGCCCCAGAAGTAGCAGCATACCCAGCGCCGAAGAGGAGAAGAGGCGCCGCCGGCTGGAGGGTCTGGAAGACCCGGAGAAGGAAGAAGACAGCGTGGCAAGTTGAGTATCCTGCGCAGAGCAGGTAAGTACACTCAATGTTCAGTCGGGCACTAGGCCGTTAGGGGCACAAGGCCCAGGTACTTGGGCACTAGGCCCCTATGATTTAGTGGGCCAGTAGGCCACAATACTTTTGATAAAGGGGACAAGCCCCTGTAAGTTAGTTAGGCAGGGGGCGTGAGAGCCCCAGGTGCAAGGGCAAGGCCCTTAGGTAGTTAGTGGCCTAGAGGCCATAGGAAGGCCACAGGGCCTGTGTAGGGGCTGGTAGCCCCTAGGCTATAAAGGGCACAAGGCCCTAGTAGATAGTCAGGGAGGCCACAGGCCTCAGTAGGCAGGGGCTAGTACCCTTAGGTAGCAGGGCACAAGGCCCTAGTTAGTGGGCTTAGAGCCCTGAGTTAGAGAGGGGGTTGATGCCCTGCTAATCAGAGCACAAGGCTCTGTGTGTAACTGGGCAAGAGGCCCATTGTGTGAAGGGTAGACGGCCCTGGTGGTGTGGTAGAGGCGTGAGAGCCTCGTGAGTGTAGGCGCGGTCCTGTGTGAGGTGAGCACACGGAGTTAGGAGGTACAGTAGAGCGGAGACTCCTGTGGTGCTGTAGCAACTGGCTGGTTGGCTAGCAGCGGTGTGCTCTGGTGAGTAGCGTGTAAAGTACTGTATACTGCATTTATTTTGTCTGTGCGGCGAGTATTGTTTGTATTACGGTATTTTTGGGGTGTGCTACATAACGGTGTCCAGGGGCAAGACGTCAGGCCCCCATTAAAGGTAGGCTCTTGTTCCTGTGTTTTTCTGTGCTAACCCGTGCTGTGGGGGACAAGTGTAGTTACCAGCGTACACATAGTCAGGGAAGAACACACGTAGTTTTCCCGTCCCTTAGGTCCCTGGGGTCGCACTGGTTTCCAGAGGGGGTGACTGAGTGAGTCAGTGGCAGTACAGCACAGATCAATGCAGTTCCAGGGGGCGTCCCGTGGTTCAGGTTGAGAGTCCTAGTCCTCAGTTCCGTGCAGGTTACCTGGCGGTTCCAGAGTGGGACACGTGTTCGATACCTGGGTGCAGGCAGTCGGGCGGTTCAGTTTCGATCGACTGTTCCGGGCGGCAGTCTGTACGCGGGTTAGCGTGCTGTTCCAGTGAGCCTCAATCGGGCCTCGTGCAGCTGGTCCTTAGGATCCGTGGGTGACCCCATAGCAAGAAGGCAGCTTCTTGGTACGACCTGGGTGAGGGGGTTAGGAACCGCCCTCCGGTTTAGTCCATGAACACCGGCTGGTGTTCCCCGTAGTGGTAAGTGAGCAGTTCCGTTAGTGCACCACACCTAGTTAGTCATAGTTGTTTGACTTAGTTGCGTTGCCGACCATTAGAGTGTTGTTAGGGTCGGGTCGCTGTTGTAGTCAGTTTAGTTTTGTGGGTGCCATCTTAGTCTCACAGAGAGCGTAGAGGGAGGCTGTGTGTTTTTGTCATCCGCAGGTGTCGGGAAGGTGCAGGAGAACAGGATCGTAAGTGGGAGTGTCCCGGTGAGTATCACGCTCGATTCCCCTTTCGGTTCGGCCCTCACCGGCAGGTGTGCCAGGTACTTGAGGCGAGACCAGTCCTGGTCTCAAGTGCCTGTAGTCCCCCGTGCCTTGGCAAGAGCAAAGTGAGGAGGCGGCAAGTGAGCTTGGACTGACCGTGTCCTCGTTCTTTGCCGTATTCTCGGACAGCCCTTACCTGGTAGGCACGGCCGTAATCTCTGTCTCTTTCTTAGAGGGACGTTGTTGGAGGCAGACTGGAGGTGACCATCGTTTATAAGGTATGTTCTTTTGTGTTGCGTCTGTCCTGTTTCCCCGCAGGGGGCGTTACACCACTGTACCAAACTCGTATGTTCTGTGTTTTAAAATAAGTTAGCCTAAAATGACCCACCCATACTGCTTTATATGCCATTATCATTTTTTCTTGAAACTACAAAGGCTGGCAAATGTTCTGTGAATTCATTACCACAAATAAGCTAATGCAATTGCTGTTCTTTATGTTCTGTGATAAGAAAGTGGTTTGTTAACATGGATAACTGACAGCTTGCAGTGGTTTAAAACGACTTGAAAGCAATCAAACTTTAAATCCTCTTATTACACTGTGTGCACCGAGCTTGGAAATAGGAGTTTTTTTCTTTCGTTTTCTTTTCTTTTTTGCAAGAAATAGGAGGTGAAATGGAGGTTTAGATCTTACAACAGTTTTTCTTTCCTTGCAGCAAACCCTCAGCCATTCTACCGATCTTGACATGAAGTGTAGCAGCCATGCTGTGTTCACATATCAGGCAAGCAGGGGGCAACGACAACAAACAAAGATATTTCAATTAGAAGCTACATTCCGGGGCCATACCTACACACCTTATCCTTTAGAAAGTATCACCTTGGCAGGAATGTTTAGCTGTGGAACTTTTAAGAACAGGGTCATTTCAAATTTCAGCTATGACATATATGTAAGAAAAAAAATATTGATATGGTATCTCCTATTCTTGTTCACACTTGCCTCCCCCTCATAACAATCTGCCATCATTTGTATATAGAACAATATATATATATATATATATATATATATATATATATATACATACACACACACACACACACACACACACCTCCTCCCGCTGTCATCCGCTCCCCCTCTCTTCCTCCCGCTGTCATCCGCTCCCGCTGTCATCCGCTCCCCCTCTCCTTGCACTGTCATCCGCTCCCCCTCTCCTCCTCCTCCTCCTCCCGCTGTCATCCGCTCCCCCTCTCCTCCTCCTCCTCCCGCTGTCATCCGCTCCCCCTCTCCTCCTCCTCCTCTCGCTGTCATCCGCTCCCCCTCTCCTCCTCCTCCTCTCACTGTCATCCGCTCCCCCTCTCCTCCTTCTCCTCTCGCTGTTATCCGCTCCCCCTCTCCTCTTCCTTCTCTCGCTGTCATCCGCTCCCCTTCTCCTCTTCCTCCTCCCGCTGTCATCCGCTCCCCCTCTCCTCCTCCTCCTCTCGCTGTCATCTGCTCCCCCTCTCCTCCTCCTCCTCTCACTGTCATCCGCTCCCCCTCTCCTCCTTCTCCTGTCGCTGTTATCCGCTCCCTCTCTCCTCTTCCTTCTCTCGCTGTCATCCGCTCCCTCTCTCCTCTTCCTCCTCTCGCTGTCATCCGCTCCCCCTCTCCTCCTCCTCCCACTGTCATCAGCTCCTTCTCTTAGCCGGAGCTGCAGTGTCAGGGAGCAGCAAGAGCAGCTGAAGCATAAGCTAAGGGAGCTGCCTTTTCTTCTGAGGAGCGGCCTGACTCTGCGGAGAAGGAGTTCTGTCTATGGACCCTCGCTATCAGAGACTAAGGAGTCGGCCACTGCAACGGCCAACAATGGTCCGGTAAGTGACCTCTATTTGCATCAAGACACACATGGGTGCACTCTCCAAACGCCTGACAACTGCAGTCTGACGGTACATGGTTTATGTACACTAGAAGCAACATGCCTGTGCACTCAGCTCATGTACACTAGAAGCAACATGCCTGTGCACTCAGCTCAAGTACACTAGAAACAACATGCCTGTGCACTCAGCTTATGTACACTAGAAGCAACATGCCTGTGCACTCAGCTCATGTACACTAAAAGCAACATGCCTTTGCACTCAGCTCATGTACACTAGAAGCAACATGCCTGTACACTCAACTCATGTACACTAGAAGCAGCATGCCTGTGCACTCAGCTCATGTACACTAGAAGCAGCATGCCTGTGCACTCAGCTCATGTACACTAGAAGCAACATGCCTGTGCACTCAACTCATGTACACTAGAAGCAACATGCCTGTGCACTCAGCTAATGTACACTAGAAGCAACATGCCCATGCACTTAGCTCATGTACACTAGAAGCAACATGTCTGTGCACTCAGCTCATGTACACTAGGGTCAACATCTCAGTGCACCTGGTTTGTTTACACAAGGGGCAACATCTCAGGGCACCCGGTTGGTTTACACTAGGGTCAACATCTCAGTGCACCTGGTTTGTTTACACAAGGGGCAACATCTCAGGGCACCCGGTTAGTTTACACTAGGGGCAGCACCCCAGTGCACCCAGTTCCCTTACTAGGGCCACTGCACCCAGTTCTTTTACAGTACAAGCAACTTGCCAGGGCTCACATTTCATTTACACTATAAACAGCATTCAAATGCATCCATTTCTTGCCATTGCCCCCAGTTTCTTTATTCTATGAGCAACATGCGAGATTACGTACATGCTAGTGTACTCTGGTTTATGCACACAGTGAGCACCATGCCATTGCTCCCAGTGGTTTACATAGGAAACATAATACACCGCTATGTCCAATTCACTTACAAAAACATGTCACTGCAATGTACTTACTTTGGCATTGTGCCAGTGTAGTTCATTTCTTTACCATACAAGTTGGCACTGCTCACTGTTCATTTACGTTAGTGAAATGCGTTGTGCCATTCATTTATATTAGCAATAATCCAGGGTATCAGTTCACTGGCACAAGCAATGTGCACAATTCATCACATACACTAGCAGTATGACACTAGAACCAATTTAGTTTTACTAGCGATGTGCCATTATGCGCAGTTCCCTTACAGTAGCAGAATGCACCCCACCACTGCCTGCCAGAACATACACACTGCACCCCACCACTGCCTGCCAGAACAAACATACACACATGCATGTTGCATCCCATTACTGCTTGCTAGAACATACATACATACATGCATGTTGCATCCATCACTGCCTGCTAGAATATATATACATGCATGTTGCATCCCATCACTGCCTGCTAGAATATACATACATACATACATACATACATACACGGGCCTGGCCAACTCATGGTTCTCCAGGTGCATGGTTAGCAGATATCCAGCCTATAGGTGGCAGGGCAGGCTGAGTCTTATAGATTCACAACACCTGGAGAGCCACAGGATAGCCTGGTGTAGCACATAAGATATGGTTCTGGGCATACAGACTAGAATATGAGAGGAAAGCTTGTGGGCATATGGGATGGCACATGGCAGAAAATTTGTTGGGTATATTTAGTAACATGTAAAGAAAAACTGGTAAGAATGGGGTGCCATGTGAGAAAGACTGGTACATAGGTGACATGTTAAAAAAAGCTGCTGCAGTTGGCGGTGACATGTGGGGTATGTGGGAGAGAGACATGCACTGGAAATAGAGGGTGCTAGGTTTACAGAAAATTAGAGGAAAAATTACTTTACTAATGGAAAACTGGGATAGGCGTCCAACAGATGTGGTAGAGGTTAGTACAGGGTCGGACTGGGCCACCGGGGGACTGGGCTATCCCCCGGTAGCCCGCGACCCTGAATGCTCCCCTCTTTGTTGTTGGGGGGAGTGGTAAAGTAAAAAAAAAAAGGAATACTCACCCGACCGTGGCGCTCACCGACTCCTCTCTGCTCAGTTCGCACTGAATGTCAGGCGTGACATCATCACGCCCGACATTCAGTGAGGAGCGCCGCAGAGAGGAAGACAGAAGAGAGGAGGAGAAGAAAAAAGCCGATAGAAAAGGTAAGTGAAGGAACGGAAGCAAGGGGAGAGCAAGGCAGAGAGTGAAAAGGGGGAGCACGGCAGAGAGTGAAAATGGGGCCAAAGCAGCACGACAGAGTGTGAAAGGGGGGCCAGGAGAAAGGGGGGCCTGTAGTTTCACAACACCTGGAGTGCCACAGGTTTGCCAAGCCTGGTCTAATGGGACAATCCCGATTTTTGGAAACAGTCTTGACCTGCCCTTTAGATTGGGCAGAACAGTGTACTCTTTATATACACACTGCATTCTTTATATACTACACTATGGTGCTATCTGTCCTTTGTGGGCTGACCACTCCCCCTCTAGTGTCTGGTCTTGCCTCTATGTTGGCTGGCCACACCCCCTCTGGTGGGCCTCTAGCATTGCAGTTCCCCGGTGGTCCCTTCATGCCTCAGTCCGACACTGGGTTAGTATAATAGAGTAATTTAAACACTCTTGCTTATTAGGGATTAAAAATATAGTGGAAACTAAATGGGCCAAGTGATTCTTATCTGCCGTTAAATTTTGTGTTCATGTTTATGAATTTGATATCATAAATATTTTAACTTTACAAAAAGCTACGAAATTCCATAGACAAAAAACCTTACGGTTTAACATGTCCGATTAAGGTTTGTACACTTACACACCATCTAAAACATAAAAAAACTATTGAAACTCTTAATGGAGGTGTTCCTTGAGCAATACAGACATGGTATGCCATCACATCCTGCGGTTAGCTGCAGATTCAGCACTATCATGTAGTGAGATTGCTGTCACTCACAAAATGGTGGATCTGCTAATTCACAGATTTGTGTGTTCACTGGAATACACGCATACAGTACTATTACATTTTCTTAGTTTAGCTTTTTCGTAGTTTAGGGCCTGGGTGTCTTAGAAAGAGACAGTAAAGCAACTTCATAAAAAAGTAGAACTACAAAATCCCTGCAGAGCATCCCTCCACCCAAAACATTCACCTCAGAGCATCTTTCCACTCAACATACAACCCCCTCCTGACAGATCCCTGCAGAGCATTCCTCCCTCTCAGACTGTGCCTGCACCAAGATGATATCTGCAGAACATAGCTCATCACCAAACAGCTGATCTGCTCCAGAAAGATCCCTGCAGAGCCATCCTCCACCCAAAACATTTCCAGCAGCTGACAGACCCCTGCAGACCATCCCTCCACTCAAGATACTACCCCCTCCTGACAGATTCTTGTAGAGCATTCCTCCCTCCAATATTGTGCCTGTTCCTAAAATACACCTGCAATACATGCCTCCTCATTAAATATGGTTCCTGTGACTGATAGATTCCTGCAGAGAATCTCTCTATGTGCATGGATTACACTATTGTGCAGTTTGCTAAAATATTTCCCAATGTTGGCTTTATGTATCCTTAAAAGTTAGCTTAGGGCTTGTAAAAGAATGTAATGGCTGACATTGCTCACTGAAAACCAAACCAAGCAGAGGCTTATATGTATATATATGTGTGTATATATATATATATATATATATATATATATATATATATATATATATGTGTGTATGTATACACACATATATATATGTACATATACATATGTGCATGTATATGTATATATATATATATATATATATATATATATATATGAATATATATATATATATATATATATATATATATATATATATATATATATATATATATATATATATGTGTGTATGTATATTATAAGGGCACAGTTGTGCCCTTATATTAAGGTTACATCTAAAAAACATCATTTTCCCATAAGGAATTTGTGAGAGGGGGGGCATGTTGTTTGAGGGTCTACAATTTAAAAAGTAGTAAAGCTATTAAACTGAAATTTGGCATGTGAATTTGGCATGCGAATGGAGAACTGTCCACAAGTCAAATTTCTGAAAAAAAGAATAAAAAATGACGATTTAGGAACAATCTAAAGTTCAAAATCTGGCCGCTTTTTTTCTACTTCCTGTTTCGCAAAAGTCGCCGTTTTTCTTGTTTTTTTGGGGGAGCGTAACTCAGTGTACAGGGCGTTTAAAGACACGAGGTAGGTTTTGTTAGAAAGCTATTAAGGCTGAGGAGTGCCTTTGATGGTTCACAAGTTTGAGAAAGTTACAGTTTTTTTTACAATTTGGTAAAACATGCCCCATTGTAAAGATAGGGGATTTCATAAAATGTCATAATGTTGCGCATGTCAGATAGAGTATTGTGCTGGGTGTACTGAAAATGGCTTCAATTGAAAGCACAAATATGGCTGTCCCCCTCTAGCTAAGAAATTTCCTTCTGTTAGCCAGAGAAATTAGCGATAATTGTCTGATGGAAGGAAGATGACTGGAGTTTTGGGGCTGAGGGGAACACAAACAAACATTTTTAGCCCTGGCACCGCTCTCTTTACAAAGTTTAATCCCTTCAAGCTGGTGCGAGAGCGGCTGTTACAGTTCCTATTTTGAACGTCCCGCCCCTCGGTGACATCACTTAATTTATTCACTTCACTTGGTTTAGGGCGGGAGATTTAAAAGTGCTTTGTGGTCTCATATAAGTAAAGGGACAAAGTTTGTCTGTTTGGAGATGGCGATAGAGCTGTGTCAACTGTTTGGTTTAGATTATTTCAGCGCAGTGCATCCCCCTGTATAGTAACTAAGTTAAATCTCACTAAGTGAGGAGCCGGTTAAAAGCTTATCCCTGGGGAAGAGATGATGCCTGTTCCAGTAATAGCGGCACTAACTTTTGGCCCCGCTATTCCCTGACCACTGTTCCTGAGCCCCAGTCACATCTCAGTGACTGTAACAAGGATCCTTTCGTAGGCTGAGGACAGGCCATTTACCAATTAATTACTGGTTTCAATCTCACAGTCACTGATGCCCTGTGACAGCAGTGCTCCCGCTACAAACAACAAACAATTACAGCACTGTCCGCTGACACACACACCACTCGCTAATCAATCCGTGGGGTATATAAAAACTGTTTATTCATAAAAACATAACAATAGTGAAAGAAATCACTGACCAGTGAAAAATATATAAAAACTGCAGTATAGTGAGATGAAATAGTGACTATTGCTGCAAAACATATAAATATATGAATAGTAACAATGATAGAATATTCAGACACAGTTGACAATGAAATACATTGGTGATTTGGAAGTCACGATTATAAGTGACTGGATGATAAATGCGTCCAATGACTCAAATAACCACAATCCTGAGGGAGTAGAAATAGTGGTGTGGCCACTAGGGATGTGCACCGGCGACTTTTGAGGTCTCGTGTTTTGTGTTTTGGATCCGGATTTTCATTATTTTTGGGGTTCGGATTTGTCTCGCAAAACACTTGACGAAAGGTCTCGGTTCGGATTTAAGGTTTTGGATTCGGATTTTTTTTGGAAAAAACATAAAAAGTTTAAAAATCAAGTTTTTGGGCTTATTTTCACTCCTATGCTATTAGTAACCTCAATAACATTCAATAACAAGCATTTCCACTAATTTACAGTGTATTCTGAACACCTCACAATATAGTTACTAGTCCAAAACGTTGCAACGAGGTATCTTTCTGGACTGCGTAGAGGAGTGGGTCACCACAATATATATAATAAGAAAACCATCAACTTGTATGATTCGCACCAATAAATGTACCTGGACTGCGTAGAGGAGTGGGTCACCACAATATATATTAAAAACCCTGAACTTGTATGATTCGCACCAATAAATGTACCTGGACTGCGTAGAGGAGTGGGTCACCACAATATATATTAAAAACCCTGAACTTGTATGATTCGCACCAATAAATGTACCTGGACTGCGTAGAGGAGTGGGTCACCACAATATATATTAAAAACCCTGAACTTTTATGATTCGCACCAATAAATGTATCTGGACTGCGTAGAGGAGTGGGTCACCACAATATATATAATAAGAAAACCATCAACTTGTATGATTCGCACCAATAAATGTACCTGGACTGCGTAGAGGAGTGGGTCACCACAATATATATTAAAAACCCTGAACTTTTATGATTCGCACCAATAAATGTACCTGGACTGCGTAGAGGAGTGGGTCACCACAATATATATAATAAGAAAACCCTGAACTTTTATGATTCGCACCAATAAATGTATCTGGACTGCGTAGAGGAGTGGGTCACCACAATATATATAATAAGAAAACCATCAACTTGTATGATTCGCACCAATAAATGTACCTGGACTGCGTAGAGGAGTGGGTCACCACAATATATATTAAAAACCCTGAACTTTTATGATTCGCACCAATAAATGTACCTGGACTGCGTAGAGGAGTGGGTCACCACAATATATATATAATAAGAAAACCATCAACTTGTATGATTCGCACCAATAAATGTACCTGGACTGCGTAGAGGAGTGGGTCACCACAATATATATTAAAAACCCTGAACTTGTATGATTCGCACCAATAAATGTATCTGGACTGCGTAGAGGAGTGGGCACTGGGCACCACAATAAAATATATAAAAAACCTTCAACAGGTCTGCATTACACTGCACATACGGCTGCTCCTCCATCCTCTCCATCATATACATGTTGGAGTTTTAGCGTGTGACAACCTCTTGTTTTTGATAATGTCAATGCATTTTGAATATTTTTCAATTTGCCCCACACCACTGAATGTACTTTATCTATGATACGCATCTATCTATCTTGACTGCGTAGTGTGGTGGCCCCGGTACACAATTTGGTACCGAGGCCACAATATAATTAAAAAATTGGGCATCAACTGTCACCGTTGTTTAATATCTGATACACCTAAATATGGACTGCACAGTGGAGTGGCCCCGGTAGTAAATTTGGTGCCGGGGCCACAATACCTCCTCCAACTTCCAAGTGTAGTGTTTATAAAGACAGACAGCGTCGAAGTGTTATTAGTTGACTTTCTTAACCCTAAAATTGTCCCTGTTGCAAATATTCGTGCAATGGACAGTTACTTTTTTATTGAAAGACTCAAGCTTTCAAGTGTAGTGTTTATAAAATATAAACAACAATACAGTAGTTTTAGAGCACGTCAATACCTCTTGTTTTAAATTATGACAGGGCATTTTACTTTTGGTTTAATTTCTTGAATTTGTTTAAATTTGGTTTTACTTTTTGAACATGGCAAACGGCTGTTGATTGGTCATATAATGCAAAAAAAAAGTTCCAAGATGGAATTGTCCTTGGGCCCTCACACCCACCCTTATGTTGTTGAAATAGGACATGCACACTTTAACAAACCAATCATTTCAGCGACAGGGCCTACCAAACAACTTTGGCTGAAATGATTGGTTTGTTTGGGCCCCCACACCAAAAAAGCTATTCATCTCTCCCTGTACAGACTAAACAGGCTCTACTGAGGCAAGATGTCGTCCTCATCCTCAACCTCTGATTCCTCTCCCCCTACAGTGTGTACTTCCTCCTCATCACACATTATCAATTCGTCCCCGCTGGACTCCACAACCACAGGTCCCTCTGTAGTATCTGGAGGGCAGTGCTGTACTTCATTGAGGAATTTATTATTCATTTTTATAAACATCATTTTTTCAACGTTATGAGGAAGCAACCTCCTTCGCCGCTCACTGACCAGGTTCCCCGCTGCACTAAAAACTCTTTCCGAGTACACACTGGAGGGGGGACAACTCAGGTAAAATAGAGCCAGTTTGTACAGGGGCTTCCAAACTGCCTTTTTTTCCTGCCAGTAACAATATGGACTGTCTGACATGTCTACTTGGATGGTGTCAGCAAAGTAATCATCCACAATTTTTTCTATTGTGACAGCATCCAATGCAGCGAGAGTAGACATGTCTGCAATGGTTGGCAGGTCCTTCAGTCCGGACCAGATGTTATCAGCATCCCCGCCAGTGCCTCTTTTGGGAAAACTGAGCTTTTTCCTCGCAGCCATAGATGTGGAAGAAAATGAGGGTGGAGCTGTTGGCATGTCACGGTCCTCTTCAGAGGACAATCTCCTGACCAGCAGGTCTTTGCACCGCTGTAGACTTGTGTCCGCCGGAAACAGAGACACAACATACGCTTTAAACCGAGGATCGAGCATTCCTCTGACTTTAAAAGAGTGACCACCCTCGGATCCTGGCAAAGCATACGAAGGGCTACATCCACAAGAGCTACATGCTTGGTGTAATCGCAATGGCTTACCAGCTCCTCCCTCACTTTCTCCAGCTGCTTCTGCAACAGCCTGATCAGGGGAATGACCTGACTCAAGCTGGCAGTGTCGGAACTGACTTCTCGTGTGGCAAGTTCAAATGGCTGCAGAACCTTGCACAACACGGAAATCAGTCTCCACTGCGTTTGACTGAGGCGCATCCCCACTCCTTTGCCTATGTCGTAGGTGGCTGTGTAGGCCTGAATGGCCTTTTGCTGCTCCTCCATCCTCTGCAGCATATAGAGGGTGGAGTTCCAGCGCGTCACAACCTCTTGTTTGAGGTGATGGCAGGGCAGGTTCATGCTTTTTTGATGTGCCTCTAGTCTGCGGTAGGCACTGGCTGAATGCCGAAAGTGTCCAGCAATTTTGCGCGCCACCGCAAGCATCTCCTGCACACCCCTGTCTCTCTTGAGGTAATGCTGCACCACCAAATTAATGGTGTGGGCAAAACATGGGACGTGCTGGAAATTGCCCATATTTAATGCCCGCACAATGTTACTGGCATTGTCTGACACCACAAATCCCCATGAGAGTCTAAGTAGGGTAAGCCACTGGGAGATAATTTCCCTCATTTTCTCTAATATGTTGTCAGCGTTGTGCCTCTTATTAAAGCCTGTAATACACAATGTTGCCTGCCTTTGCACGAGCAGCCATTTTGTAGTTGCTGCTACTGATGCAGCTGTTGCTGTTGCTGCGGAAGGGGATGCATCTACCCAGTGGGCTGTCACAGTCATATAGTCCTTCGTTTGCCCAGAACTACTTGTCCACATGTCCGTGGTTAAGTGGACAGTGGGTACAACCGCATTTTTTAGAGCACTGAGGACACTTGATCGTACTTCTCTGTACATTTTTGGTATCGCCTGCCTAGTGAAGTGGAATCTCGACGGGATTTGGTACCGGGGACACAATACCTCCATCAACCCTCTAAATCCCACTCCACTGATGGCGGACACCGGGCGCACGTCTAACACCAACATTGCAGTTACAGCCGCAGTTATACGCTTTGCAATAGGGTGACTACTATCGTATTTTGTGGTCATGGCAAACGACTGTTGGACGGTCAATTGTTTTGTGAAAGACTTAGCGGTCTTACGACTTCCCCTCTGGGAAGATGACCGACTAACAGCAGCAACAGCAGCAGTGGCAGTAGTAGGCGTACCGCTGCAGGATTCCTCGGATGAATCCCGTATTGAGGAGGACTCAGTCTGGCTGCTGACTTGGGCTGCAGGACTGAATCTGATGGAGATTGTGGAGGAAGTTGACGAGGAGGGTGTTGCTGGTGTGTATCCAACTGGACCACGGGATTTAGGTGTCCCTGTACCGATAAGGGTCCTAGCCCCAGTTCCTGAACTAACCACTGAACTATGAAGGTTATTCAGGTGACGTATAAGGGAGGATGTTCCTAGGTGGGCAAGATCCTTACCCCTGCTTATTTGAGCTTTACATAAGCTACATATGGCCATACATTGGTTGTCTGGATTTGGATAAAAATAACTCCAGACCGAAGAGGTGCATTTTGGTCTTCTGACCAGGCATGACGATGGGCTTTTTCATCCCATGGACATCAGCTGTTTCCCCCCCTGGTGCCTCATTTACAATAACCACATCACCATCCTCATGATCAAGTTCCTCCACAGCGCCAGCTACATCATCAGTAGCCTCCTCTCGAGCCACCTCTTCCCGTACAGTGATGGGAAGGTCAGGCTTGACAACCACCAACATCCTTGGACTCGCCTTGTGGATTTGTGATAATTTCTCTTTAGAAGGCAGAGTTGTTTGCTGTTTTGTTGCTGACAGCATAACTCTCTTCAATTTTTTGTAGGGGGGGGGAGGAGGAGGAGGGCTAAGATCCGTGGGTGAAGCTGAACCACTAGTCATGAACACGGGCCAGGGCCTAAGCCGTTCCTTGCCACTCCGTGTCGTAAATGGCATATTGGCAACTTTACGTTTCTCCTCAGATGATTTTAAGTTTCTCTTTTTGCTACTTTTTCTTAACTTGGGCTTTTTGGATTTTACATGCCCTGTACTACGAGATTGGGCATCGGGCTTGGAAGACGACGTTGATGGCATTTCATCGTCTATGTCATGACTAGTGGCAGCAGCTTCAGCATTAGGAGGAAGTGGGTCTTGATCTTTCCCTACTTTATCCTCCAAATTTTTGGTCTCCATTATATGTAGCACAAGATACTGCAGAATGTGTGAACTTTGTAATATTGCAGTACCAATGGACTTATACTGCTGGATTGGTTTTGCAAATTTGGTTATAATTATATATATTTTTTTTAATTTTTAATTTTTAATTTTTTTTTACTTTTTTTTTATTTTTTAAAAACTTGGGAATAATGGGGAAATAACTATGCCCTTAGAAGCACAGAGCACAGGACACAGCACCACTGGACTGAACAGGACACGGCACAGGACCCAGCAACACTACGGAACTCAGCAGGACAGAGCACAGGACACAGCACCACTGGACTGATACTGCAGAATGTGTGAACTTTGTAATATTGCAGTACCACTGGATTTTTACTGCTGAATGTGTGAACTTGGTAATATTGCAGTACCAATGGGCTTATACTGCAGGATTGGTTGTGCAAATTTTGTGGTAATTAAAAAAAATTAAATTAGTTTTTGGTATTTTTTTAAATAACTTTTTTTTATTTTTTTAAACACAGGGGAATATTGGGGAAATAACTATGCCCTTAGAAGCACAGAGCACAGGACACAGCACCACTGGACTGAACAGGACACAGCACAGGACCCAGCAGCACCACTGACCTCAGAAGGACAGAGCACAGCACACAGCACCACTGGACTGATACTGCAGAACACAGCACAGCACAGCACAGCACAGAACTAAACAGCACAGCACAGAACTAAACAGCACAGCACGAGATCTACCAGGACAGAGGACCACCTAACACACCCTCCCTCTACCCTGATCAATGCCCGAGTGAAGATGGCGGCGACTAGCGGGGAATTTATAGGATCCGAGTATCGCGAGATCCGACAATGGGATTATGAGTCAGAGCCTCAGTTTCAGATTTGAATTTGGCGCCAATACCCGGATCTGTCTCGGATCCGACTCGGATCGGCAACGTTCGGGTGGGCTCGGATTTCAGAAATCCGAGTGCGCTCATCTCTAGTGGCCACACCAGGGGGTAAATGTATCAATGTCCGGATTCTTCAACTCCGGCGAGATCAGCGTCTTCAGCGCTTAAATTTAGGGGCATATTTAATAAAGCACGATAGTGCTTTTAACGGGTCATTAAGGTCCCACAGTATCCTCCGCAAATTTATTAAGGGGGCATCGCAGCAGATATCATGGATATCTGCTGCTTTGCATTCCTCTTCGTTTTTGGGAGCAGTCACCATTCAACAGAATGGTGACTGCTCCTGGCCGCAATCTAACAAGTCCCGAAAAAACATTTTTTTCGGGAACTTGTCATGTTAATGTACAGCTGGCGTACATCATCCGAATTAAGGAAATCTAATGCTGTCAGCTCTGCTCCGGAGAGCAGAGCTGTACAGCGCAAGTGTGGAGGGATCACATGATCCCTCCCTGTCACTCAGAGCTTTCTCTCTGCAACGATAGTTGCAGAGACAGAGAGGGGATCTGTGTGCGCATGTCCAGTTCTTGGAACTGGACATGCGCAATTGAAGAGTGAAGAGAAAACCCGAAGACAGCGCTTCCGAAGAGGGGGGTAAGTATGATTTTTTTTTATCACTGAAACAGCAGTTTTTCGGAACTGCTGTTTCTGTGCAGGGCTGTACATAAATGTGAGAAGTAGTTCAATCCTTATCATTGCGATAAGGATTGAAAACTACTTTTCACTTTATGTGAATAATGATAAATGTGCCCCTTAAAGCGGTGCTGCCTTGTAAAGGGAAGTTTCCCTTTACAAGGCAGCGCCACTTTAAATTTAATTTAAGCGCTGAAGACGCTGATCTCGCCGGAGTTGAAGAATCCGGATATTGATACATTTACCCCCAGATGTCATAAATAATGGAATCCCTGAGTTGTAATACAAATAACCACTCCAATGGGATGGGGTCAAAAATCCTAAGATTGCAGGTAAGTAGTGAATGGATGAATAATTACCGTTATTCCACGACTCGGCTCCAACGAAACATGAATGTCTCGCTGTCCACAATGAGCAGTGTGTAGTGCAGACCTGGGTCGCAAGAGTAAACCCCGTACAATGGTCTGCAGGAGCCTAGAAACACTTGAATCAGCACACTTCTATCAGCCCAATGCTGGACACAGGATCCAAGTCCGTGGCCCCAAGAGTAACACCAGAGCTCCTGTAGAAAAGTACCATGCTGGAACTAAGGAAAGTGTTCGTGGGCTAAGAAATGGCAAGTATCTTGATTCCCGATGACTGTAACTTGAATACACAAATGAATGTAACAGCAGCAATAGACTCGCGTGCAGTAGGAAGTCAAATGGCACAATGAGATCTCACTCAGCCTCCCGCTCCTCACATATAAATTCGCCGACTATTGCCACCATTGTCACCGGCAGCCTAGGAATAGCAAGAGACTGGGATATGCCTCATACAGGCAGTGCTGCTCCGCTGACAGCTCCATAAAGCGGGACCCCTCAGAGACCTCCCCCACCGCTGCCTCAGCCAAGATACTGTATATATAATACAGTTCCAACTCTGCGGCTCCCTATTTGGGGATGTGTGATCTGGGACTGTTGAGAGCGCTATAACTAAGGTGGCGCTGTATTTACTGGGAGGGAAAGCCTACAAAAATCTATGAATGCAGTAGCAGAGATTCCCTGTCCATATATGGGCAGTGACGTCACGGCGGACGGACCAATGATTTGTAAGCAGCTGTGGGAACTCGATAGGCGGAACTATTGATTTATGTTCCTAAATAGGAGCATAATAGTGGGAACTTCTTGTGCAGCAGTCTTGTATTCACCCCCCACATTAGCTGCACCACTCTCCATCCTGTCAGCAGCTTCATTCGGCTAAAAGTGGGAAGGTGCAGCAATTGAATGGGCTGGAGGAGTCCTGTCTTATACCACTGTGGGGAATATCTGCCTGTGGAAGGAGAAATAGATGAGGACAGGACACTGTTGGTGGCCAGGGCTGCCTACCTCAGACCAGCAGTTAGCCCAAGATATCCAATAGAAAAGTGAACAAAAGCTTTGCTGCTCCACTGACCATTTCAGCAATATGGACCTCTCTAAGACCTACCCCACCCTTGCCCCTAGCACTCCCCAGCCAAGTTTTTTCCCATTCACCTTTATCCATAGCATCTTGCCTAGGGCCGTAATTCGGTATGTGCTGCAGTAGGGAGCGCCATGCCACAAGGGTGCGCCACCTGTCATACTATTCGATGCAGTGTTCTAATGACTGTCACACAGGATCCAGCCGGCAGTCCTATACATCACCTCTCCACAGCAGCAGCCTGACACCACAAAGCCTTCTCTTCTAGGACATCAATATACAGTGCTCGACTCGGCCATGGCCTGCATCACAAAAACAGCTCTGCCGGGAATCTGTCACCCTGATCATCCTCATGATATATTTATGTTACCTGCTGTTGGGGGACACAGTCTTCTGGGCTCTGAGGCTGAGCGGGACCTGACCTCAATTTACAGAATGACAAGTGGGATCTACTGATAAACCACACCTGCATGGTCAACCAGCGCCTGGAGATCTTCATCACAGTGACTGCTCAGGGTTCCTCTAAACCATACTTGCCAACTTTTCCTCGTTGGCTTCAGGGAGATCCCGGTGGAGGTGGGCTTGCGGGGGCGGGGCTTGACAAATAGCATCATTTTGGCACCGCCCCTAAACGATTGTCACAATTGTGGCCAATTACAGCATGGGGTTGGGCTAAGATAATGCGATGTTTGCATCATTAAGCCCCACCCCCCACCACATCTATTGCGGGGTTGAGAACTGGGAGGTTGCCCTGCTCTCCCGGGAGCCCGTGAGGTCTTCCAGAAATGCGGGAGTCTCCCAGAGAGTAGGCAAATATGCGTTAAATAAAAGCAGCTAATGAATCTCTAGAGACTGAAGTTTCTTTTACATTTCTGTCTCCATTACTGAAGTCATGTTGTCTTACCTGTCAGTCTTTGATTAAATCTTGGTCTCCATGAAAATGGCCACCTCCATAGTCATCAATACATGGACATAGGACACAATTTCTGAACAGTGTCATCATGCCACAGATGGTGAAGTCAACCACGCCTTGTACTGGATCAGCATCAGGGAGAATGCCAGACTCTTCAGGGAGTGAGGGAGATCACCCCTATATCAGGGAGTCTCCCTGACATTCAGGGAGAGTTGGCAAGTATGCTCTAAACACTGCGGCACTATACATATACACACTGCGGCACTATACATATACACACTGCGGCACTACACAGGGGACCATTATACACACAGGGACAGTATACATGGACCATGTACACTGTCCCTGTTTGTATACGGTTCCATGTACACTGTCACTGCCGAGCGGACCTGCACATATTGTGCAGCCGCCGGCAGCCTTGAAGTCAAATAGGGGGCGGGGCCTAAATCGCCCCGGGTAGGATACTTTTCTAGATCCGCCCCTGCTGTCACTGTGTGTATACGGGTCCATGCACACTGTCACTGTGTGTGTACGGGTCCATGTACATGGACACGTATACACAGAAGGACAGTGTATAAATATAGCGACGGTATACATAGACCCGTATACACACAATGACCGTGTACATGGACCTTTACACACAATGACAGTGTGCATGGACCCATGTACACAGAGGGACAGTTTACATGGACGCGTATACACAGAGGGACAGTGCACATGGACCCGTATACACACAGTGACAGTGTACATGGAAACGTATACACAGAGAGACAGTGTGCATGGACCCATGTACACAGAGGGACAGTTTACATGGACGCCTATACACACAGTGACAGTGTAGTCTGGCAGCACTAGGGTTAAGACTAAATAAAAGGGGGACCCCATGCTTTTTTTAAAAAAACTTTTATCTATTTTTTACTGTTTTGTAAAAAAGAAAAGGGACTAGTTTGGGACTAATATCGCAGGTGTTATCCCACGATTTGCCACGATTTTAACACGCTGGGAAAATCGGACCTTGATACATTTACCCCTAGCTGTGAGTTTCTGGCGTGTTTGAAAAGTGGAGATGTTGCCTAGAGCAGTAGAGGGAACATCTCCACTTTTCAAACCTGCCAGAAACTCACTCGTAGCTTGATACATTTAAGCCCAGGAATGTTTTAGTGAAAATGATAGTATCAAAATACATCCCTCTGTATTGTGGAGGGACCAGAGGATGGCTCCCTGTGCTGTGCAGGAGTCAGAAGAAGGCTTTATGTATTGTGCAGGAGTCAGAGGATGTCTCTCTGTGTTGTACAGGGGTCAGAGGATGGCTCTATGTAATGTGGACTGGTCAGAGGATGGCTCTATGTATTGTGCAAGGGTCAGAGGATGGCTCTATGTATTGTGCAGGGGTCAGAGGATGGCTCTATGTATTGTGCAGGGGTCAGATGATGTGTATTGCGCAAGGGTTTAGAGGGTGGCTCTATTTATTGCACAGTGGTCAGAGGATGGCTTTCTGTGTTGTGCAGGCGTCAGAGGATGGCTCTCTTTGCTGTGCAGCGGTCAGAGGATGACTATGTATTGTGTAGGGGTCAGAGGAAGGCTCTATGTATTGTGTAGGGGTCAGAGGAAAGCTCTATGTATTGTGTAGGGGTCAGAGGATGGCTCTCTGTGTTGTGTAGGGGTCAGAGGATGGCTCTCTGTGTTGTGCAAGTGTCAGAGGATGGCCCTCTGTGTTGTGCAGGGTCAGAGGATGGCTCCCTGTGTTGTGCAGGGTCAGAGGATGGCTCCCTGTGTTGTGCAGGGTCAGAGGATAGCTACCTGTGTTGTGCAGGGTCAGATGATGGCTCTATGTATTGTACAGGGTCAGAGGATGGCTCTCTGTGTTGTACAGGGGTCAGAGGATGGCTCTCTGTGTTGTACAGGGGTCAGAGGATGGCTCTCTGTGTTGTACAGGGGTCAGAGGATGGGTCTCTGTGTTGTACAGGGGTCAGAGGATGGGTCTCTGTGTTGTACATGGCCAGAGGAAGGCTTGCTGTGTTGTACATGGCCAGAGGGAGGCTCTCTGTGTTGTACATGGTCAGTGGAAGGCTCTCTGTGTTGTGCAGGGACCAGAGGATGGCTCCCTTTGTTGTACAGGGGTCAGAAGAAGGCTGTCTGTGCTGTGCAGTGATCAGGAGAAGGCTTTATGTATTGTGCAGGGGTCAGAGGATGTCTCTCTGTGTTGTGCAGGGGTCAGAGGATGGATCTCTGTGTTGTGCAGAGGTCAGAGGAAGGCTCTATGTAATGTGGAAGGGTCAGAGGATGGCTCTCTGTATTGTGCAGGGGTCATAGGATGACCTCTGTGTTGTACAGGGTCAGAGGATGTCTCTCTATGTTGTGCAGAGGTCTTAGGATGACCTCTGTGTTGTACATGGTCAGAGGATGGCTCTATGTAATGTGGAGGGGTCAGAGGATGGCTCTATGTAATGTGGAGGGGTTAGATGATGGCTCTATGTATAGTGCAGGGGTCAGAGGATGGCTCTCTGTGTTGTGCAGGGGTCAGAAGAAGGCTCTCTGTGCTGTGCAGTGGTCAGGAGAAAGCTTTATGTATTGTGCAGGGGTCAGAGGATGTCTCTCTGTGTTGTGTAGGGGTCAGAGGAAGGCTCTATGTATTGTGCAAGGGTCAGAGGATGGCTCTATGTATTGTGCAAGTGTCAGAGGATGGCTCTATGTATTGTGCAAGGGTCAGAGGATGGCTCTATGTATTGTGCAGGGGTAAGAGGATGGCTCTATGTATTTTTGCAGGGGTCAGAGTTTGGCTCTATTTATTGTGCAGGGGTCAGAGGATGGCTCTATGTATTGTGCAGGGTCAGAGGATGGCTTTCTGTGTTGTGCAGGCGTCAGAGGATGGCTCTCTTTGCTGTGCAGCGGTCAGAGGATGACTGTATTGTGCAGGGGTCAGAGGATGGCTCTATGTATTGTGTAGGGGTCAGAGGAAAGCTCTATGTATTGTGTAGGGGTCAGAGGATGGCTCTCTGTGTTGTGCAAGTGTCAGAGGATGGCCCTCTGTGTTGTGCAGGGTCAGAGGATGGCTCCCTGTGTTGTGCAGGGTCAGAGGATGGCTCCCTGTGTTGTGCAGGGTCAGAGGATGGCTACCTGTGTTGTGCAGGGTCAGATGATGGCTCTATGTATTGTACAGGGGTCAGAGGATGGCTCTATGTATTGTACAGGGGTCAGAGGATGGCTCTATGTATTGTACAGGTTCAGAGGATGGCTCTCTGTGTTGTACAGGGGTCAGAGGATGGGTCTCTGTGTTGTACATGGCCAGAGGAAGGCTTGCTGTGTTGTACATGGCCAGAGGAAGGCTTGCTGTGTTGTACATGGCCAGAGGGAGGCTCTCTGTGTTGTGCAGGCGTCAGTGGAAGGCTCTCTGTGTTGTGCAGGGACCAGAGGATGGCTCCCTTTGTTGTACAGGGGTCAGAAGAAGGCTGTCTGTGCTGTGCAGTGGTCAGGAGAAGGCTTTATGTATTGTGCAGGGGTCAGAGGATGTCTCTCTGTGTTGTGCAGGGGTCAGAGGATGGATCTCTGTGTTGTGCAGAGGTCAGAGGAAGGCTCTATGTAATGTGGAAGGGTCAGAGGATGGCTCTATGTATTGTGCAGGGGTCATAGGATGACCTCTGTGTTGTACAGGGTCAGAGGATGTCTCTCTGTGTTGTGCAGAGGTCTTAGGATGACCTCTGTGTTGTACATGGTCAGAGGATGGCTCTATGTAATGTGGAGGGGTCAGAGGATGGCTCTATGTAATGTGGAGGGGTTAGATGATGGCTCGCTGTGCAGTGGTCAGGAGAAGGCTTTATGTATTGTGCAGGGGTCAGAGGATGTCTCTCTGTGTTGTGTAGGGGTCAGAGGAAGGCTCTATGTATTGTGAAAGGGTCAGAGGATGGCTCTATGTATTGTGCAAGTGTCAGAGGATGGCTCTATGTATTGTGCAAGGGTCAGAGGATGGCTCTATGTATTGTGCAGGGGTCAGAGGATGGCTCTATGTATTTTTGCAGGGGTCATAGTATGGCTCTATGTATTGTGCAGGGGTCAGAGGATGGCTCTATGTATTGTGCAGGGACCAGAGGATGGCTTTGTGTATTGCACAGGGGTTTAGAGGTTGGCTCTATGTATTGCACAGTGGTCAGAGGATGGCTCTCTCTGTTGTGCAGGCGTCAGAGGATGGCTCTCTGTGTTGTGCAGGGGTCAGAAGAAGGCTGAATGTGCTGTGCAGTGGTCAGGAGAAGGCTTTATGTATTGTGCAGGGGTCAGAGGATGTCTCTCTGTGTTGTGCAGGGGTCAGAGGATGGATCTCTGTGTTGTGCAGAGGTCAGAGGATGGCTTTGTGTATTGCACAGGGGTTTAGAGGTTGGCTCTATGTATTGCACAGTGGTCAGAGGATGGCTCTCTCTGTTGTGCAGGCGTCAGAGGATGGCTCTCTGTGTTGTGCAGGGGTCAGAAGAAGGCTCTCTGTGCTGTGCAGTGGTCAGGAGAAGGCTTTATGTATTGTGCAGGGGTCAGAGGATGTCTCTCTGTGTTGTGCAGGGGTCAGAGGATGGATCTCTGTGTTGTGCAGAGGTCAGAGGATGGCTTTGTGTATTGCACAGGGGTTTAGAGGTTGGCTCTATGTATTGCACAGTGGTCAGAGGATGGCTCTCTCTGTTGTGCAGGCGTCAGAGGATGGCTCTCTGTGTTGTGCAGGGGTCAGAAGAAGGCTCTCTGTGCTGTGCAGTGGTCAGGAGAAGGCTTTATGTATTGTGCAGGGGTCAGAGGATGTCTCTCTGTGTTGTGCAGGGGTCAGAGGATGGATCTCTGTGTTGTGCAGAGGTCAGAGGATGGCTTTGTGTATTGCAGAGGGGTTTAGAGGTTGGCTCTATGTATTGCACAGTGGTCAGAGGATGGCTCTCTCTGTTGTGCAGGCGTCAGAGGATGGCTCTCTGTGTTGTGCAGGGACCAGAGGATGGCTTTCTGTGTTGTGCAGGGGTCAGAGGATGGCTCTATATATTGTGTAGGGATCAGTGGATGGCACTCTGTGTTGTGCAGGGACCAGAAGATGGCTCTCTGTGTTGTGCAAGAGTCAGAGGATGGCTCTCTGTGTTGTGCAGGGGTCAGAGGATGGCTCTCTCTGTTGTGCAGGCGTCAGTGGAAGGCTCTCTGTGTTGTGCAGGGGTCAGAAGAAGGCTCTCTGTGCTGTGCAGTGGTCAGGAGAAGGCTTTATGTATTGTGCAGGGGTCAGAGGATGTCTCTCTGTGTTGTGCAGGGGTCAGAGGATGGATCTCTGTGTTGTGCAGAGGTCAGAGGAAGGCTCTTTGTCGGTGGTTCCCAAACTGTGCGCCGCGGCTCCCAAGGGTGGCGCTGTCACTGGGGTGCCGCGGGCCAGCCATAAAAAAAAGAAAGAGCACATAAACTTACCAATCCACCGGGCGCCGGGACCCAGCAGTCTCCTCTCTCCCGCAGCTGTCACCGAATATCGACGTCAGTGACAGCTGCGGGAGAGAGGAGGCTGCTGGGTCCCGGCTCCCGGTGAATTGGTAAGTTTATGTGTTTTTTCTTTTTTTTATGGCTGGGAGAAGCGGAGGATGACAGCGGGAAGCGGAGGATGACAGCGGGAAGCGGAGGAGGGCAGCGGGCAGCGGAGGAGGACAGAGGGCAGCAGAGGAGGACAGAGGGCAGCAGAGGGGGGCAGCGTGACAGAGGGTTGCAGAGGGGGCAGAGTGCCTGGATGCAGAGGGGGCAGTGTGACAGAGGGCAGAAGGGGGACAGAGGGCAGAGGAGGGGTACAGCGTGACAGAGGGCAGAGGAGCGGGACAGCGTGACAGAGGGCAGAGGAGGGGGACAGTGTGACAAAGGGCAGTGAGAGGTGACAGAGGGCAGAGGGGGCAGAGTGACTGGATGCAGAGGGGGAAGTGTGACAGAGGGCAGAGGAGGGTGACAGTGTGACAGAGGAGGGGGACAGAGGGCAGATGAGGGGTACAGCGTGACAGCGTGACAGAGGAGGGGGACAGCGTGACAGAGGAGGGGGACAGCGTGACAGAGGGCAGTGAGAGGGGACAGCGTGAGAGATGGCAGAGGGGGCAGCGTCAGAGGGGGCAGCATGACTGGATGCAGAGGGGGCAGTGTGTATGGATGTAGAGGGGGCATTTTTGCATACAACTAAATAAGTATTTCTGTCCTGACCTAAATACATATTAAATTTTTTTGACCCAACTACTTCTAAAACAGGACTGCTCAGTAATTATTTTGGAGGGGTGCCTTGAAAAAATTTGGAGACTCTAAGGGTGCCGTGAACTGCAAAAGTTTGTGAACCACTGCTCTATGTAATGTGGAAGGGTCAGAGGATGGCTCTATGTCTTGTGCAGGGGTCATAGGATGACCTCTGTGTTGTACAGGGTCAGAGGATGGCTCTATGTAATGTGGAGGGGTCAGAGGATGGCTCTATGTATAGTGCAGGGGTCAGAGGATGGCTCTCTGTGTTGTGCAGAGGTCAGAAGAAGGCTCTCTGTGCTGTGCAGTGGTCAGGAGAAGGCTTTATGTATTGTGCAGGGGTCAGAGGATGTCTCTCTGTGTTGTGTAGGGGTCAGAGGAAGGCTCTATGTATTGTGCAAGGGTCAGAGGATGGCTCTATGTGTTGTGCAAGTGTCAGAGGATGGCTCTATGTATTGTACAAGGGTCAGAGAATGGCTCTATGTATTGTGCAGGGGTCAGAGGATGGCTATATGTATTTTTGCAGGGGTCAGAGGATGGCTCTATGTATTGTGCAAGGGTCAGAGAATGGCTTTATGTATTGTGCAGGGTCAGAGGATGGCTCTGTGTATTGCACAGGGGTTTAGAGGATGGCTCTATGTATTGCACAGTGGTCAGAGGATGGCTCTCTCTGTTGTGCAGGCATCAGAGGATGGCTCTCTCTGTTGTGCAGGGACCAGAAGATGGCTCTCTGTGTTGTGCAGGGGTCAGAGGATGGCTCTCTGTGTTGTGCAGGGACCAGAGGATGGCTCTCTGTGTTGTGCAGGGGTCAGAGGATGGCTCTATATATTGTGCAGGGGTCAGTGGATGGCACTCTGTGTTGTGCAGGGACCAGAAGATGGCTCTCTGTGTTGTGCAGGGGTCAGAGGATGGCTCTCTGTGTTGTGCAGGGGTCAGAGGATGGCTCTCTCTGTTGTGCAGGCGTCAGTGGAAGGCTCTCTGTGTTGTGCAGGGACCAGAGGATGGCTCCCTGTGTTGTGCAGGGGTCAGAAGAAGGCTCTCTGTGCTGTGCAGTGGTCAGGAGAAGGCTTTATGTATTGTGCAGGGGTCAGAGGATGTCTCTCTGTGTTGTGCAGAGGTCAGAGGAAGGCTCTATGTAACGTGGAAGGGTCAGAGGATGGCTCTATGTATTGTGCAGTGGTCATAGGATGACCTCTGTGTTGTATAGGGTCAGAGGATGGCTCTCTGAGTTGTGCAGAGGTCAGAGGATGACCTCTGTGTTGTACATGGTCAGAGGATGGCTCTATGTAATGTGGAGGGGTCAGAGGATGGCTCTATGTAATGTGGAGGGGTCAGAGAATGGCTCTATGTAATGTGGAGGGGTCAGATGATGGCTCTATGTATAGTGCAAGGGTCAGAGGATGGCTCTCTGTGTTGTGCAGGGGTCAGAAGAAGGCTCTCTGTGCTGTGCAGTGGTCAGGAGAAGGCTTTATGTGTTGTGCAGGGTTCAGAGGATGTCTCTGTGTTGTGTAGGGGTCAGAGGAAGGCTCTATGTATTGTGCAAGGGTCAGAGGATGGCTCTATGTATTGTGCAAGGGTCAGAGGATGGCTCTATGTATTGTGCAGGGGTCAGAGGATGGCTCTATGTATTTTGCAGGGGTCAGAGGATGGCTCTATGTATTGTGCAGGGGTCAGAGGATGGCTATATGTATTTTTGCAGGGGTCAGAGGATGGCTCTATGTATTGTGCAAGGGTCAGAGAACGGCTCTATGTATTGTGCAGGGTCAGAGGATGGCTCTGTGTATTGCACAGGGGTTTAGAGGATGGCTCTATGTATTGCACAGTGGTCAGAGGATGGCTCTCTCTGTTGTGCAGGCATCAGAGGATGGCTCTCTCTGTTGTGCAGGGACCAGAAGATGGCTCTCTGTGTTGTGCAGGGGTCAGAGGATGGCTCTCTGTGTTGTGCAGGGACCAGAGGATGGCTCTCTGTGTTGTGCAGGGGTCAGAGGATGGCTCTATATATTGTGCAGGGGTCAGTGGATGGCACTCTGTGTTGTGCAGGGACCAGAAGATGGCTCTCTGTGTTGTGCAGGGGTCAGAGGATGGCTCTCTGTGTTGTGCAGGGGTCAGAGGATGGCTCTCTCTGTTGTGCAGGCGTCAGTGGAAGGCTCTCTGTGTTGTGCAGGGACCAGAGGATGGCTCCCTGTGTTGTGCAGGGGTCAGAAGAAGGCTCTCTGTGCTGTGCAGTGGTCAGGAGAAGGCTTTATGTATTGTGCAGGGGTCAGAGGATGTCTCTCTGTGTTGTGCAGAGGTCAGAGGAAGGCTCTATGTAACGTGGAAGGGTCAGAGGATGGCTCTATGTATTGTGCAGTGGTCATAGGATGACCTCTGTGTTGTATAGGGTCAGAGGATGGCTCTATGTAATGTGGAGGGGTCAGAGGATGGCTCTATGTAATGTGGAGGGGTCAGAGAATGGCTCTATGTAATGTGGAGGGGTCAGATGATGGCTCTATGTATAGTGCAAGGGTCAGAGGATGGCTCTCTGTGTTGTGCAGGGGTCAGAAGAAGGCTCTCTGTGCTGTGCAGTGGTCAGGAGAAGGCTTTATGTGTTGTGCAGGGTTCAGAGGATGTCTCTGTGTTGTGTAGGGGTCAGAGGAAGGCTCTATGTATTGTGCAAGGGTCAGAGGATGGCTCTATGTATTGTGCAAGGGTCAGAGGATGGCTCTATGTATTGTGCAGGGGTCAGAGGATGGCTCTATGTATTTTGCAGGGGTCAGAGGATGGCTCTATGTATTGTGCAGGGGTCAGAGGATGGCTCTATGTATTTTTGCAGGGGTCAGAGTATGGCTCTATGTATTGTGCAGGGGTCAGAGGATGACTCTATGTATTGTGCAGGGTCAGAGGATGGCTCTGTGTATTGCACAGGGGTTTAGAGGATGGCTCTATGTATTGCACGGTGGTCAGAGGATGGCTCTCTCTGTTGTGCAGGCATCAGAGGATGGCGCTCTCTGTTGTGCAGGGACCAGAAGATGGCTCTCTGTGTTGTGCAGGGGTCAGAGGATGGCTCTCTGTGTTGTGCAGGGACCAGAGGATGGCTCTATATATTGAGCAGGGGTCAGTGGATGGCACTCTGTGTTGTGCAGGGGTCAGAGGATGGCTCTCTGTGTTGTGCAGGGGTCAGAGGATGGCTCTCTCTGTTGTGCAGGCGTCAGTGGAAGGCTCTCTGTGTTGTGCAGGGACCAGAGGATGGCTCTCTGTGTTGTACAGGGGTCAGAGGATGGCACTATGTATTGTGCAAGGGTCATAGGATGACCTCTGTGTTGTACAGGGTCAGAGGATGGCTCTATGTAATGTGGAGGGGTCAGAGGATGGCTCTGTGCTGTGCAGGGTGTCAGAAGAAGGGTTTATGTATTGTGCAGGGGTCAGAGGATGGATCTATGTTTTGTGCAGAGGTCAGAGGAAAGCTCTATGTAACGTGGAAGGGTCAGAGAATGGCTCTATGTATTGTGCAGGGGTCATAGGATGACCTCTGTGTTGTACAGGCTCAGAGGATGGCTCTATGTAATGTGGAGGGGCCAGAGGATGGCTCTATGTAATGTGGAGGGGTCAGAGAATGGCTCTATGTAATGTTGAGGGGTCAGAGGATGGCTCTCTGTGCTGTGCAGGGACCAGAGGATGGCTCTCTGTGTTGTGCAGGGGTCAGAGGAAGGCTCTATGTAATGTGGAGGGGGTCAGATGATGGCTCTATGTATAGTGCAAGGGTCAGAGGATGGCTCTCTTTGTTGTGCAGGGGTCAGAAGAAGGCTCTCTGTGCTGTGCAGTTGTCAGGAGAAGGCTATATGTATTGTGCAGGGGTCAGAGGATGTCTCTCTGTGTTGTGTAGGGTTTAGAGGAAGGCTCTATGTATTGTGCAAGGGTCAGAGGATGGCTCTATGTATTGTGCAGGATCAGAGGATGGCTCTGTATATTGCACAGGGGTTTAGAGGATGGCTCTATGTATTGCACAGTGGTCAGAGGATGGCTCTCTCTGTTGTGCAGGCATCAGAGGATGGCTCTCTGTGTTGTGCAGGGACCAGAGGATGGCTCTCTGTGTTGTGCAGGGACCAGAGGATGGCTCTCTGTGTTGTGCAGGGGTCAGAGGATGGCTCTATATATTGAGCAGGGGTCAGTGGATGGCACTCTGTGTTGTGCAGGGACCAGAAGATGGCTCTCTGTGTTGTGCAGGGGTCAGAGGATGGCTCTCTGTGTTGTGCAGGGGTCAGAGGATGGCTCTCTGTGTTGTGCAGGGGTCAGAGGATGGCTCTCTGTGTTGTGCAGGGGTCAGAGGATGGCTCTCTGTGTTGTGCAGGGGTCAGAGGATGGCTCACTGTGTTGTGCAGGGGTCAGAGGATGGCTCACTGTGTTGTGCAGGGGTCAGAGGATGGCTCTCTCTGTAATGTGGAGGGGTCAGAGGATGGCTCTATGTAATGTGGAGGGGTCAGAGGATGGCTCTATGTAATGTGGAGGGGTCAGAGAATGGCTCTATGTAATGTGGAGGGGTCAGAGTATGGCTCTCTGTGCTGTGCAGGGACCAGAGGATGGCTCTCTGTGTTGTGCAGGGGTCAGAGGAAGGCTCTATGTAATGTGGAGGGGTCAGATGATGGCTCTATGTATTGTGCAAGGGTCAGAGGATGGCTCCATGTATTGTGCAAGTGTCAGAGGATGGCTCTCTGTTTTGTGCAGGGGTCAGAAGAAGGCTCTCTGTGCTGTGCAGTTGTCAGGAGAAGGCTTTATGTATTGTGCAGGGGTCAGAGGATGTCTCTCTGTGTTGTGTAGGGGTCAGAGGATGACCTCTGTGTTGTACATGGTCAGAGGATGGCTCTATGTAATGTGGAGGGGTCAGAGGATGGCTCTATGTAATGTGGAGGGGTCAGAGAATGGCTCTATGTAATGTGGAGGGGTCAGATGATGGCTCTATGTATAGTGCAAGGGTCAGAGGATGGCTCTCTGTGTTGTGCAGGGGTCAGAAGAAGGCTCTCTGTGCTGTGCAGTGGTCAGGAGAAGGCTTTATGTGTTGTGCAGGGTTCAGAGGATGTCTCTGTGTTGTGTAGGGGTCAGAGGAAGGCTCTATGTATTGTGCAAGGGTCAGAGGATGGTTCTATGTATTGTGCAAGGGTCAGAGGATGGCTCTATGTATTGTGCAGGGGTCAGAGGATGGCTCTATGTATTTTGCAGGGGTCAGAGGATGGCTCTATGTATTGTGCAGGGGTCAGAGGATGGCTCTATGTATTTTTGCAGGGGTCAGAGGATGGCTCTATGTATTGTGCAGGGGTCAGAGGATGACTCTATGTATTGTGCAGGGTCAGAGGATGGCTCTGTGTATTGCACAGGGGTTTAGAGGATGGCTCTATGTATTGCACAGTGGTCAGAGGATGGCTCTCTCTGTTGTGCAGGCATCAGAGGATGGCGCTCTCTGTTGTGCAGGGACCAGAAGATGGCTCTCTGTGTTGTGCAGGGGTCAGAGGATGGCTCTCTGTGTTGTGCAGGGACCAGAGGATGGCTCTTTATATTGAGCAGGGGTCAGTGGATGGCACTCTGTGTTGTGCAGGGGTCAGAGGATGGCTCTCTGTGTTGTGCAGGGGTCAGAGGATGGCTCTCTCTGTTGTGCAGGCGTCAGTGGAAGGCTCTCTGTGTTGTGCAGGGACCAGAGGATGGCTCTCTGTGTTGTACAGGGGTCAGAGGATGGCACTATGTATTGTGCAAGGGTCATAGGATGACCTCTGTGTTGTACAGGGTCAGAGGATGGCTCTATGTAATGTGGAGGGGTCAGAGGATGGCTCTGTGCTGTGCAGGGTGTCAGAAGAAGGGTTTATGTATTGTGCAGGGGTCAGAGGATGGATCTATGTTTTGTGCAGAGGTCAGAGGAAAGCTCTATGTAACGTGGAAGGGTCAGAGAATGGCTCTATGTATTGTGCAGGGGTCATAGGATGACCTCTGTGTTGTACAGGCTCAGAGGATGGCTCTATGTAATGTGGAGGGGCCAGAGGATGGCTCTATGTAATGTGGAGGGGTCAGAGAATGGCTCTATGTAATGTGGAGGGGTCAGAGGATGGCTCTCTGTGCTGTGCAGGGACCAGAGGATGGCTCTCTGTGTTGTGCAGGGGTCAGAGGAAGGCTCTATGTAATGTGGAGGGGGTCAGATGATGGCTCTATGTATAGTGCAAGGGTCAGAGGATGGCTCTCTTTGTTGTGCAGGGGTCAGAAGAAGGCTCTCTGTGCTGTGCAGTTGTCAGGAGAAGGCTATATGTATTGTGCAGGGGTCAGAGGATGTCTCTCTGTGTTGTGTAGGGTTCAGAGGAAGGCTCTATGTATTGTGCAAGGGTCAGAGGATGGCTCTATGTATTGTGCAGGGTCAGAGGATGGCTCTGTGTATTGCACAGGGGTTTAGAGGATGGCTCTATGTATTGCACAGTGGTCAGAGGATGGCTCTCTCTGTTGTGCAGGCATCAGAGGATGGCTCTCTGTGTTGTGCAGGGACCAGAGGATGGCTCTCTGTGTTGTGCAGGGACCAGAGGATGGCTCTCTGTGTTGTTCAGGGGTCAGAGGATGGCTCTATATATTGAGCAGGGGTCAGTGGATGGCACTCTGTGTTGTGCAGGGACCAGAAGATGGCTCTTTGTGTTGTGCAGGGGTCAGAGAATGGCTCTCTGTGTTGTGCAGGGGTCAGAGGATGGCTCTCTGTGTTGTGCAGGGGTCAGAGGATGGCTCTCTGTGTTGTGCAGGGGTCAGAGGATGGCTCTCTGTGTTGTGCAGGGGTCAGAGGATGGCTCACTGTGTTGTGCAGGGGTCAGAGGATGGCTCTCTCTGTAATGTGGAGGGATCAGAGGATGGCTCTATGTAATGTGGAGGGGTCAGAGGATGGCTCTATGTAATGTGGAGGGGTCAGAGAATGGCTCTATGTAATGTGGAGGGGTCAGAGGATGGCTCTCTGTGCTGTGCAGGGACCAGAGGATGGCTCTCTGTGTTGTGCAGGGGTCAGAGGAAGGCTCTATGTAATGTGGAGGGGTCAGATGATGGCTCTATGTATTGTGCAAGGGTCAGAGGATGGCTCCATGTATTGTGCAAGTGTCAGAGGATGGCTCTCTGTTTTGTGCAGGGGTCAGAAGAAGGCTCTCTGTGCTGTGCAGTTGTCAGGAGAAGGCTTTATGTATTGTGCAGGGGTCAGAGGATGTCTCTCTGTGTTGTGTAGGGGTCAGAGGAAGGCTCTATGTATTGTGCAAGGGTCAGAGGATGGCTCCATGTATTGTGCAAGTGTCAGAGGATGGCTCTATGTATTGTGCAAGGGTCAGAGGATGGCTCTATGTATTGTGCAGGGGTCAGAGGATGGCTCTATGTATTTTGCAGGGGTCAGAGGATGGCTGTATGTATTGTGCAGGGGTCAGAGGATGGCTGTATGTATTTTTGCAGGGGTCAGAGTATGGCTCTATGTATTTTTGCAGGGGTCAGAGTATGGCTCTATGTATTGTGCAAGGGTCAGAGGATGGCCCTATGTATTGTGCAGGGTCAGAGGATGGCTCTGTGTATTGCACAGGGGTTTAGAGGATGGCTCTATGTATTGCACAGTGGTCAGAGGATGGCTCTCTCTGTTGTGCAGGCGTCAGGATGGCTCTCTGTGTTGTGCAGGGACCAGAGGATGGCTCTCTGTGGGTTGCAGGGACCAGAGGATGGCTCTCTGTGTTGTGCAGGCGTCAGAGGATGGCTCTCTGTGTTGTGCAGGGGTCAAAGGATGGCTCTATATATTGTGTAGGGGTCAGTGGATGGCACTCTGTGTTGTGCATGGACCAGAAGATGGCTCTCTGTGTTGTGCAGGGGTCAAAGGATGGCTCTCTGTGTTGTGCAGAGGTCAGAGGATAGCTCTGTGTTGTGCAGGGTGTCAGAAGAAGGGTTTATGTATTGTGCAGGGGTCAGAGGATGGATCTCTGTGTTGTGCAGAGGTCAGAGGAAGGCTCTATGTAACGTGGAAGGGTCAGAGGATGGTTCTATGTATTGTGCAGTGGTCATAGGATGACCTCTGTGTTGTACAGGGTTAGAGGATGGCTCTATGTAATGTGGAGGGGTCAGAGGATGGCTCTATGTAATGTGGAGGGGTCAGAGAATGGCTCTATATAATGTGGAGGGGTCAGAGGATGGCTCTCTGTGCTGTGCAGGGACCAGAGGATGGCTCTCTGTGCTGTGCAGGGACCAGAGGATGGCTATCTGTGTTGTGCAGGGGTCAGAGGATGGCTCTATATATTGAGCAGGGGTCAGTGGATGGCACACTGTGTTGTGCAGGGACCAGAAGATGGCTCTCTGTGTTGTGCAGGGGTCAGAGGATGGCTCTCTGTGTTGTGCAGAGGTCAGAGGATGGCTCTCTGTGTTGTGCAGGGGTCAGAGGATGGCTCTCTGTGTTGTGCAGGGGTCAGAGGATGGCTCACTGTGTTGTGTAGGGGTCAGAGGAAGGCTCTATGTATTGTGCAAGGGTCAGAGGATGGCTCTATGTGTTGTGCAAGTGTCAGAGGATGGCTCTATGTATTGTACAAGGGTCAGAGAATGGCTCTATGTATTGTGCAGGGGTCAGAGGATGGCTATATGTATTTTTGCAGGGGTCAGAGGATGGCTCTATGTATTGTGCAAGGGTCAGAGAATGGCTCTATGTATTGTGCAGGGTCAGAGGATGGCTCTGTGTATTGCACAGGGGTTTAGAGGATGGCTCTATGTATTGCACAGTGGTCAGAGGATGGCTCTCTCTGTTGTGCAGGCATCAGAGGATGGCTCTCTCTGTTGTGCAGGGACCAGAAGATGGCTCTCTGTGTTGTGCAGGGGTCAGAGGATGGCTCTCTGTGTTGTGCAGGGACCAGAGGATGGCTCTCTGTGTTGTGCAGGGGTCAGAGGATGGCTCTATATATTGTGCAGGGGTCAGTGGATGGCACTCTGTGTTGTGCAGGGACCAGAAGATGGCTCTCTGTGTTGTGCAGGGGTCAGAAGATGGCTCTCTGTGTTGTGCAGGGGTCAGAGGATGGCTCTCTCTGTTGTGCAGGCGTCAGTGGAAGGCTCTCTGTGTTGTGCAGGGACCAGAGGATGGCTCCCTGTGTTGTGCAGGGGTCAGAAGAAGGCTCTCTGTGCTGTGCAGTGGTCAGGAGAAGGCTTTATGTATTGTGCAGGGGTCAGAGGATGTCTCTCTGTGTTGTGCAGAGGTCAGAGGAAGGCTCTATGTAACGTGGAAGGGTCAGAGGATGGCTCTATGTATTGTGCAGTGGTCATAGGATGACCTCTGTGTTGTATAGGGTCAGAGGATGGCTCTCTGAGTTGTGCAGAGGTCAGAGGATGACCTCTGTGTTGTACATGGTCAGAGGATGGCTCTATGTAATGTGGAGGGGTCAGAGGATGGCTCTATGTAATGTGGAGGGGTCAGAGAATGGCTCTATGTAATGTGGAGGGGTCAGATGATGGCTCTATGTATAGTGCAAAGGTCAGAGGATGGCTCTCTGTGTTGTGCAGGGGTCAGAAGAAGGCTCTCTGTGCTGTGCAGTGGTCAGGAGAAGGCTTTATGTGTTGTGCAGGGTTCAGAGGATGTCTCTGTGTTGTGTAGGGGTCAGAGGAAGGCTCTATGTATTGTGCAAGGGTCAGAGGATGGCTCTATGTATTGTGCAAGGGTCAGAGGATGGCTCTATGTATTGTGCAGGGGTCAGAGGATGGCTCTATGTATTTTGCAGGGGTCAGAGGATGGCTCTATGTATTGTGCAGGGGTCAGAGGATGGCTCTATGTATTTTTGCAGGGGTCAGAGTATGGCTCTATGTATTGTGCAGGGGTCAGAGGATGACTCTATGTATTGTGCAGGGTCAGAGGATGGCTCTGTGTATTGCACAGGGGTTTAGAGGATGGCTCTATGTATTGCACAGTGGTCAGAGGATGGCTCTCTCTGTTGTGCAGGCATCAGAGGATGGCGCTCTCTGTTGTGCAGGGACCAGAAGATGGCTCTCTGTGTTGTGCAGGGGTCAGAGGATGGCTCTCTGTGTTGTGCAGGGACCAGAGGATGGCTCTATATATTGAGCAGGGGTCAGTGGATGGCACTCTGTGTTGTGCAGGGGTCAGAGGATGGCTCTCTGTGTTGTGCAGGGGTCAGAGGATGGCTCTCTCTGTTGTGCAGGCGTCAGTGGAAGGCTCTCTGTGTTGTGCAGGGACCAGAGGATGGCTCTCTGTGTTGTACAGGGGTCAGAGGATGGCACTATATATTGTGCAAGGGTCATAGGATGACCTCTGTGTTGTACAGGGTCAGAGGATGGCTCTATGTAATGTGGAGGGGTCAGAGGATGGCTCTGTGCTGTGCAGGGTGTCAGAAGAAGGGTTTATGTATTGTGCAGGGGTCAGAGGATGGATCTATGTTTTGTGCAGAGGTCAGAGGAAAGCTCTATGTAACGTGGAAGGGTCAGAGAATGGCTCTATGTATTGTGCAGGGGTCATAGGATGACCTCTGTGTTGTACAGGCTCAGAGGATGGCTCTATGTAATGTGGAGGGGCCAGAGGATGGCTCTATGTAATGTGGAGGGGTCAGAGAATGGCTCTATGTAATGTGGAGGGGTCAGAGGATGGCTCTCTGTGCTGTGCAGGGACCAGAGGATGGCTCTCTGTGTTGTGCAGGGGTTAGAGGAAGGCTCTATGTAATGTGGAGGGGGTCAGATGATGGCTCTATGTATAGTGCAAGGGTCAGAGGATGGCTCTCTTTGTTGTGCAGGGGTCAGAAGAAGGCTCTCTGTGCTGTGCAGTTGTCAGGAGAAGGCTATATGTATTGTGCAGGGGTCAGAGGATGTCTCTCTGTGTTGTGTAGGGTTCAGAGGAAGGCTCTATGTATTGTGCAAGGGTCAGAGGATGGCTCTATGTATTGTGCAGGGTCAGAGGATGGCTCTGTGTATTGCACAGGGGTTTAGAGGATGGCTCTATGTATTGCACAGTGGTCAGAGGATGGCTCTCTCTGTTGTGCAGGCATCAGAGGATGGCTCTCTGTGTTGTGCAGGGACCAGAGGATGGCTCTCTGTGTTGTGCAGGGACCAGAGGATGGCTCTCTGTGTTGTGCAGGGGTCAGAGGATGGCTCTATATATTGAGCAGGGGTCAGTGGATGGCACTCTGTGTTGTGCAGGAACCAGAAGATGGCTCTCTGTGTTGTGCAGGGGTCAGCGGATGGCTCTCTGTGTTGTGCAGGGGTCAGAGGATGGCTCTCTGTGTTGTGCAGGGGTCAGAGGATGGCTCTCTGTGTTGTGCAGGGGTCAGAGGATGGCTCTCTGTGTTGTGCAGGGGTCAGAGGATGGCTCTCTGTGTTGTGCAGGGGTCAGAGGATGGCTCACTGTGTTGTGCAGGGGTCAGAGGATGGCTCTCTCTGTTGTGCAGGGATCAGAGGATGGCTCTATGTAATGTGGAGGGGTCAGAGGATGGCTCTATGTAATGTGGAGGGGCCAGAGAATGGCTCTATGTAATGTGGAGGGGTCAGAGGATGGCTCTCTGTGCTGTGCAGGGACCAGAGGATGGCTCTCTGTGTTGTGCAGGGGTCAGAGGAAGGCTCTATGTAATGTGGAGGGGTCAGATGATGGCTCTATGTATTGTGCAAGGGTCAGAGGATGGCTCCATGTATTGTGCAAGTGTCAGAGGATGGCTCTCTGTTTTGTGCAGGGGTCAGAAGAAGGCTCTCTGTGCTGTGCAGTTGTCAGGAGAAGGCTTTATGTATTGTGCAGGGGTCAGAGGATGTCTCTCTGTGTTGTGTAGGGGTCAGAGGAAGGCTCTATGTATTGTGCAAGGGTCAGAGGATGGCTCTATGTATTGTGCAAGTGTCAGAGGATGGCTCTATGTATTGTGCAAGGGTCAGAGGATGGCTCTATGTATTGTGCAGGGGTCAGAGGATTGCTCTATGTATTTTGCAGGGGTCAGAGGATGGCTGTATGTATTGTGCAGGGGTCAGAGGATGGCTGTATGTATTTTTGCAGGGGTCAGAGTATGGCTCTATGTATTTTTGCAGGGGTCAGAGTATGGCTCTATGTATTGTGCAAGGGTCAGAGGATGGCCCTATGTATTGTGCAGGGTCAGAGGATGGCTCTGTGTATTGCACAGGGGTTTAGAGGATGGCTCTATGTATTGCACAGTGGTCAGAGGATGGCTCTCTCTGTTGTGCAGGCGTCAGGATGGCTCTCTGTGTTGTGCAGGGACCAGAGGATGGCTCTCTGTGGGTTGCAGGGACCAGAGGATGGCTCTCTGTGTTGTGCAGGCGTCAGAGGATGGCTCTCTGTGTTGTGCAGGGGTCAGAGGATGGCTCTATATATTGTGCAGGGGTCAGTGGATGGCACTCTGTGTTGTGCATGGACCAGAAGATGGCTCTCTGTGTTGTGCAGGGGTCAAAGGATGGCTCTCTGTGTTGTGCAGAGGTCAGAGGATAGCTCTGTGCTGTGCAGGGTGTCAGAAGAAGGGTTTATGTATTGTGCAGGGGTCAGAGGATGGATCTCTGTGTTGTGCAGAGGTCAGAGGAAGGCTCTATGTAACGTGGAAGGGTCAGAGGATGGCTCTATGTATTGTGCAGTGGTCATAGGATGACCTCTGTGTTGTACAGGGTTAGAGGATGGCTCTATGTAATGTGGAGGGGTCAGAGGATGGCTCTATGTAATGTGGAGGGGTCAGAGAATGGCTCTATATAATGTGGAGGGGTCAGAGGATGGCTCTCTGTGCTGTGCAGGGACCAGAGGATGGCTCTCTGTGCTGTGCAGGGACCAGAGGATGGCTATCTGTGTTGTGCAGGGGTCAGAGGATGGCTCTATATATTGAGCAGGGGTCAGTGGATGGCACACTGTGTTGTGCAGGGACCAGAAGATGGCTCTCTGTGTTGTGCAGGGGTCAGAGGATGGCTCTCTGTGTTGTGCAGGGGTCAGAGGATGGCTCTCTGTGTTGTGCAGGGGTCAGAGGATGGCTCACTGTGTTGTGCAGGGGTCAGAGGATGGCTCTCTCTGTTGTGCAGGGATCAGAGGATGGCTCTATGTAATGTGGAGGGGTCAGAGGATGGCTCTATGTAATGTGGAGGGGTCAGAGAATGGCTCTATGTAATGTGGAGGGGTCAGAGGATGGCTCTCTGTGCTGTGCAGGGACCAGAGGATGGCTCTCTGTGTTGTGCAGGGGTCAGAGGAAGGCTCTATGTAATGTGGAGGGGTCAGATGATGGCTCTATTTATTGTGCAAGGGTCAGAGGATGGCTCCATGTATTGTGCAAGTGTCAGAGGATGGCTCTCTGTTTTGTGCAGGGGTCAGAAGAAGGCTCTCTGTGCTGTGCAGTTGTCAGGAGAAGGCTTTATGTATTGTGCAGGGGTCAGAGGATGTCTCTCTGTGTTGTGTAGGGGTCAGAGGAAGGCTCTATGTATTGTGCAAGGGTCAGAGGATGGCTCCATGTATTGTGCAAGTGTCAGAGGATGGCTCTATGTATTGTGCAGGGGTCAGAGGATGGCTCTATGTATTTTGCAGGGGTCAGAGGATGGTTGTATGTATTGTTCAGGGGTCAGAGGATGGCTGTATGTATTTTTGCAGGGGTCAGAGGATGGCTCTATGTATTTTGCAGGGGTCAGAGGATGGCTCTATGTATTTTGCAGGGGTCAGAGGATGGCTGTATGTATTGTGCAGGGGTCAGAGGATGGCTGTATGTATTTTTGCAGGGGTCAGAGTATGGCTCTATGTATTTTTGCAGGGGTCAGAGTATGGCTCTATGTATTGTGCAAGGGTCAGAGGATGGCCCTATGTATTGTGCAGGGTCAGAGGATGGCTCTGTGTATTGCACAGGGGTTTAGAGGATGGCTCTATGTATTGCACAGTGGTCAGAGGATGGCTCTCTCTGTTGTGCAGGCGTCAGGATGGCTCTCTGTGTTGTGCAGGGACCAGAGGATGGCTCTCTGTGGGTTGCAGGGACCAGAGGATGGCTCTCTGTGTTGTGCAGGCATCAGAGGATGGCTCTCTGTGTTGTGCAGGGGTCAGAGGATGGCTCTATATATTGTGCAGGGGTCAGTGGATGGCACTCTGTGTTGTGCAGGGACCAGAAGATGGCTCTCTGTGTTGTGCAGGGGTGAAAGGATGGCTCTCTGTGTTGTGCAGAGGGCAGAGGATAGCTCTGTGCTGTGCAGGGTGTCAGAAGAAGGGTTTATGTATTGTGCAGGGGTCAGAGGATGGATCTCTGTGTTGTGCAGAGGTCAGAGGAAGGCTCTATGTAACGTGGAAGGGTCAGAGGATGGCCTCTGTGTTGTACAGGGTTAGAGGATGGCTCTATGTAATGTGGAGGGGTCAGAGGATGGCTCTATGTAATGTGGAGGGGTCAGAGAATGGCTCTATATAATGTGGAGGGGTCAGAGGATGGCTCTCTGTGCTGTGCAGGGACCAGAGGATGGCTCTCTGTGCTGTGCAGGGACCAGAGGATGGCTATCTGTGTTGTGCAGGGGTCAGAGGAAGGCTCTCTGTGTTGTGCAGTGGTCAGGAGAAGGTTTTATGTATTGTGCAGGGGTCAGAGGATGGCTATCTTTGTTGTGTAGGGGTCAGAGGAAGGCTCTATGTATTTTGCAAGGGTCAGAGGATGGCTCTATGTATTGTGCAAGTGTCAGAGGATGGCTCTATGTATTGTGCAAGGGTCAGAGGATGGCTCTATGTATTTTTGCAGGGGTCAGAGTATGGCTCTATGTATTTTTGCAGGGGTCAGAGTATGGCTCTATGTATTTTTGCAGGGGTCAGAGTATGGCTCTATGTATTTTTGCAGGGGTCAGAGTATGGCTCTATGTATTTTTGCAGGGGTCAGAGTATGGCTCTATGTATTTTTGCAGGGGTCAGAGTATGGCTCTATGTATTTTTGCAGGGGTCAGAGTATGGCTCTATGTATTGTGCAGGGGTCAGAGGATGGCTCTATGTATTGTGCAGGGTCAGAGGATAGCTCTGTGTATTGCACAGGGGTTTAGAGGATGGCTCTATGTATTGCACAGTGGTCAGAGGATGGCTCTCTCTGTTGTGCAGGGACCAGAGGATGGCTCTCTGTGTTGTGCAGGGACCAGAAGATGGCTCTCTGTGTTGTGCAGGGGTCAGAGGATGGCTCTCTCTGTTGTGCAGGCGTCAGTGGAAGGCTCTATGTGTTGTGCAGGGACCAGAGGATGGCTCTCTGTGTTGTGCAGGGGTCAGAAGAAGGCTCTCTGTGCTGTGCAGTGGTCAGGAGAAGGCTTTATGTATTGTGCAGGGGTCAGAGGATGGATCTCTGTGTTGTGCAGAGGTCAGAGGAAGGCTCTATGTCGGCGGTTCCCATATTGTGTGCCGCGGCTCCCAGGGGTGGCGCTGTCACTGGGGTGCCGCGGGCCAGCCATAAAAAAAAGAAAGAGCACATAAACTTACCAATCCGCCGGGCGCCGGGACCCAGCAGTCTCCTCTCTCCCGCAGCTGTCACTGAATATCGACGTCAGTGACAGCTGCGGGAGAGAGGAGGCTGCTGGGTCCCGGCGCCCGGTGGATTGGTAAGTTTATGTGCTCTTTCTTTTTTTTATGGCTGGGAGAAGCGGAGGAGGACAGCGGTAAGCGGAGGAGGACATCGGTAAGCGGAGGAGGACAGCGGTAAGCGGAGGAGGACAGCGGTAAGCGGAGGAGGAAAGCGGGAAGCGGAGGAGGGCAGCAGAGGAGGACAGAGGGCAGTGGAGGAGGACAGAGGGCAGCAGAGGAGGACAGAGGGCAGCAGAGTGACAGGGCTGCAGAGGGGGGCAGTGTGACAGAGGGTTGCAGAGGGGGCAGAGTGCCTGGATGCAGAGGGGGCAGTGTGACAGAGGGCAGGAGGGGGACAGAGGGCAGAGGAGGGGTACAGCGTGACAGAGGGCAGAGGAGGGGGACAGCGTGACAGAGGGCAGAGGAGGGGGACAGTGTGACAAAGGGCAGTGAGAGGTGACAGAGGGCAGAGGGGGCAGCGTGACTGGATGCAGAGGGGGAAGTGTGACAGAGGGCAGAGGAGGGTGACAGTGTGACAGATGAGAGGGACAGAAGGCAGATGAGGGGTACAGCGTGACAGAGGGCAGAGGAGGAGGACAGCGTGACAGAGGAGGGGGACAGCATGACAGAGGGCAGTGAGAGGGGACAGCGTGAGAGATGGCAGAGGGGGCAGCGTCAGAGGGGGCAGCATGACTGGATGCAGAGGGGGCAGTGTGTCTGTATGTAGAGGGGGCATTTTTGCATACAACTAAATAAGTATTTCTGTCCTGACCTAAATACATATTACATTTTTTTGACCCAACTACTTCTAAAACAGGACTGCTCAGTAATTATTTTGGAGGGGTGCCTTGAAAAAATTTGGAGACTCTAAGGGTGCCGTGAACTGCAAAAGTTTGGGAACCACTGCTCTATGTAATGTGGAAGGGTCAGAGGATGGCTCTATGTCTTGTGCAGGGGTCATAGGATGACCTCTGTTGTACAGGGTCAGAGGATGGCTCTCTGTGTTGTGCAGAGGGTCAGAGGTTGACCTCTGTGTTGTACATGGTCAGAGGATGGCTCTATGTAATGTGGAGGGGTCAGAGGATGGCTCTAAGTAATGTGGAGGGGTCAGAGGATGGCTCTATGTAATGTGGAGGGGTCAGAGAATGGCTCTATGTAATGTGGAGGGGTCAGAGGATGGCTTTCTGTGTTGTGCAGGGACCAGGGGATGGCTCTCTGTGTTGTGCAGGGGTCAGAGGATGGATCTATGTAATGTGGAGGGGTTAGATGATGGCTCTATGTATAGTGCAGGGGTCAGAGGATGGCTCTCTGTGTTGTGCAGGGGTCAGAAGAAGGCTCGCTCTGCTGTGCAGTGGTCAGGAGAAGGCTTTATGTGTTGTGCAAGAGTCAGAGGAAGGCTCTATGTGTTGTGCAAGAGTCAGAGGATGGCTCTATGTATTGTGCAAGTGTCAGAGGATGGCTCTATGTATTGTGCAAGTGTCAGAGGATGGCTCTATGTATTGTGCAAGGGTCAGAGGATGCTTCTATGTATTTTTGCAGGGGTCAGAGGATGGCTCTATGTATTGTGCAGGGGTCAGAGGATGGCTCTATGTATTGTGCAGGGTCAGAGGATGGCTTTGTGTATTGCACAGGGGTTTAGAGGATGGCTCTATGTATTGCACAGTGGTCAGAGGATGGCTCTCTCTGTTGTGCAGGCATCCGAGGATGGCTCTCTGTGTTGTGCAGGGGTCAAAGGATGGCTCTCTGTGTTGTGCAGAGGTCAGAGGATGGCTCTATGTAACGTGGAAGGGTCAGAGGATGGCTCTCTGAGTTGTGCAGAGGTCAGAGGATGACCTCTGTGTTGTACATGGTCAGAGGATGGCTCTATGTAATGTGGAGGGGTCAGAGGATGGCTCTATGTAATGTGGAGGGACCAGAGGATGGCTCTATGTAATGTGGAGGGGTCATATAATGGCTCTATGTAATGTGGAGGGGTCAGAGAATGGCTCTATGTAATGTGGAGGGGTCAGAGGATGACCTCTGTGTTGTACAGGGTCAGAGGATGGCTCTATGTAATGTGGAGGGGCCAGAGGATGGCTCTATGTAATGTGGAGGGGCCAGAGGATGGCTCTATGTAATGTGGAGGGGTCAGAGAATGGCTCTATGTAATGTGGAGGGGTCAGAGGATGGCTCTCTGTGCTGTGCAGGGACCAGAGGATGGCTCTCTGTGTTGTGCAGGGGTCAGAGGAAGGCTCTATGTAATGTGGAGGGGGTCAGATGATGGCTCTATGTATAGTGCAAGGGTCAGAGGATGGCTCTATGTATTGTGCACGGGTCAGAAGAAGGCTCTCTGTGCTGTGCAGTTGTCAGGAGAAGGCTTTATGTATTGTGCAGGGGTCAGAGGATGTCTCTGTGTTGTGTAGGGGTCAGAGGAAGGCTCTATGTATTGTGCAAGGGTCAGAGGATGGCTCTATGTATTGTGCAGGGTCAGAGGATGGCTCTGTGTATTGCACAGGGGTTTAGAGGATGGCTCGATGTATTGCACAGTGGTCAGAGGATGGCTCTCTCTGTGTTGTGCAGGCGTCAAAGGATGGCTCTCTGTGTTGTGCAGGGACCAGAGGATGGCTCTCTGTGTTGTGCAGGGGTCAGAGGATGGCTCTATATATTGAGCAGGGGTCAGTGGATGGCACTCTGTGTTGTGCAGGGACCAGAAGATGGCTCTCTGTGTTGTGCAGGGGTCAGAGGATGGCTCTATGTATTGTGCAAGGGTCATAGGATGACCTCTGTGTTGTACAGGGTCAGAGAATGTCTCTATGTAATGTGGAGGGGTCAGAGGATGGCTCTGTGCTGTGCAGGGTGTCAGAAGAAGGGTTTATGTATTGTGCAGGGTTAAGAGGATGGATCTATGTTTTGTGCAGAGGTCAGAGGAAGGCTCTATGTAACGTGGAAGGGTCAGAGGATGGCTCTATGTATTGTGCAGGGGTCATAGGATGACCTCTGTGTTGTACAGGGTCAGAGGATGGCTCTATGTAATGTGGAGGGGTCAGAGGATGGCTCTATGTAATGTGGAGGGGTCAGAGGATGGCTCTATGTAATGTGGAGGGGTCAGAGGATGGCTCTATGTAATGTGGAGGGGTCAGAGGATGGCTCTATGTAATGTGGAGGGGCCAGAGGATGGCTCTATGTAATGTGGAGGGGTCAGAGAATGGCTCTATGTAATGTGGAGGGGTTAGAGGATGGCTCTCTGTGCTGTGCAGGGACCAGAGGATGGCTCTCTGTGTTGTGCAGGGGTCAGAGGAAGGCTCTATGTAATGTGGAGGGGGTCAGATGATGGCTCTATGTATAGTGCAAGGGTCAGAGGATGGCTCTCTGTGTTGTGCAGGGGTCAGAGGAAGGCTCTCTGTGCTGTGCAGTTGTCAGGAGAAGGCTTAAATGTTTTGGCAGGGGTCAGAGGATGTCTCTCTGTGTTGTGTAGGGGTCAGAGGAAGGCTCTATGTATTGTGCAAGGGTCAGAGGATGGCTCCATGTATTGTGCAAGGGTCAGAGGATGGCTCTATGTATTGTGCAGGGGTCAGAGGATGGCTCTATGTATTTTGAAGGGGTCAGAGGATGGCTCTATGTATTGTGCAGGGGTCAGAGGATGGCTCTATGTATTGTGCAGGGTCAGAGGATGGCTCTGTGTATTGCACAGGGGTTTAGAGGATGGCTCTATGTATTGCACAGTGGTCAGAGGATGGCTCTCTCTGCTGTGCAGGCATCGGAGGATGGCTCTCTGTGTTGTGCAGGGACCGGAGGATGGCTCTCTGTGTTGTGCAGGGGTCAGAGGATGGCTCTATATATTGTGCAGGGGTCAAAGGATGGCTCTCTGTGTTGTGCAGAGGTCAGAGGATGGCTCTCTGTGTTGTGCAGAGGTCAGAGGAAGGCTCTATGTAACGTGGAAGGGTCAGAGGATGGCTCTATGTATTGTGCAATGGTCATAGGATGACCTCTGTGTTGTACAGGGTCAGAGGATGGCTCTATGTAATGTGAAGGGGTCAGAGGATGGCTCTATGTAATGTGGAGGGGTCAGAGGATGGCTCTATGTAATGTGGAGGGGTCAGAGAATGGCTCTATATAATGTGGAGGGGTCAGAGGATGGCTCTCTGTGCTGTGCAGGGACCAGAGGATGGCTCTCTGTGTTGTGCAGGGTTCAGAGGAAGGCTCTATGTAATGTGGAGGGGTCAGATGATGGCTCTATGTATAGTGCAGGGGTCAGAGGATGGCTCTCTGTGTTGTCCAGGGGTCAGAAAAAGGCTCTCTGTGCTGTGCAGAGGTCAGAGGAAGGCTCTATGTAACGTGGAAGGGTCAGAGGATGGCTCTATGTATTGTGCAGGGGTCATAGGATGACCTCTGTGTTGTACAGGGTCAGAGGATGGCTCTATGTAATGTGGAGGGGTCAGAGGATGGCTCTATGTAATGTGGAGGGGTCAGAGGATGGCTCTATGTAATGTGGAGGGGTCAGAGGATGGCTCTATGTAATGTGGAGGGGTCAGAGGATGGCTCTATGTAATGTGGAGGGGCCAGAGGATGGCTCTATGTAATGTGGAGGGGTCAGAGAATGGCTCTATGTAATGTGGAGGGGTTAGAGGATGGCTCTCTGTGCTGTGCAGGGACCAGAGGATGGCTCTCTGTGTTGTGCAGGGGTCAGAGGAAGGCTCTATGTAATGTGGAGGGGGTCAGATGATGGCTCTATGTATAGTGCAAGGGTCAGAGGATGGCTCTCTGTGTTGTGCAGGGGTCAGAGGAAGGCTCTCTGTGCTGTGCAGTTGTCAGGAGAAGGCTTAAATGTTTTGGCAGGGGTCAGAGGATGTCTCTCTGTGTTGTGTAGGGGTCAGAGGAAGGCTCTATGTATTGTGCAAGGGTCAGAGGATGGCTCCATGTATTGTGCAAAGGTCAGAGGATGGCTCTATGTATTGTGCAAGGGTCAGAGGATGGCTCTATGTATTTTGAAGGGGTCAGAGGATGGCTCTATGTATTGTGCAGGGGTCAGAGGATGGCTCTATGTATTGTGCAGGGTCAGAGGATGGCTCTGTGTATTGCACAGGGGTTTAGAGGATGGCTCTATGTATTGCACAGTGGTCAGAGGATGGCTCTCTCTGCTGTGCAGGCATCGGAGGATGGCTCTCTGTGTTGTGCAGGGACCGGAGGATGGCTCTGTGTGTTGTGCAGGGGTCAGAGGATGGCTCTATATATTGTGCAGGGGTCAAAGGATGGCTCTCTGTGTTGTGCAGAGGTCAGAGGATGGCTCTCTGTGTTGTGCAGAGGTCAGAGGAAGGCTCTATGTAACGTGGAAGGGTCAGAGGATGGCTCTATGTATTGTGCAATGGTCATAGGATGACCTCTGTGTTGTACAGGGTCAGACGATGGCTTTATGTAATGTGAAGGGGTCAGAGGATGGCTCTATGTAATGTGAAGGGGTCAGAGGATGGCTCTATGTAATGTGGAGGGGTCAGAGAATGGCTCTATATAATGTGGAGGGGTCAGAGGATGGCTCTCTGTGCTGTGCAGGGACCAGAGGATGGCTCTCTGTGTTGTGCAGGGGTCAGAGGAAGGCTGTATGTAATGTGGAGGGGTCAGATGATGGCTCTATGTATAGTGCAGGGGTCAGAGGATGGCTCTCTGTGTTGTCCAGGGGTCAGAAAAAGGCTCTCTGTGCTGTGCAGTGGTCAGAAGAAGGCTTTATGTATTGTGCAGGGGTCAGAGGATGTCTCTCTGTGTTGTGTAGGGGTCAGAGGAAGGCTCTATGTATTGTGCAAGGGTCAGAGGATGGCTCTATGTATTGTGCAGGGGTCAGAGGATGGCTCTCTGTGTTGTGCAGGGGTCAGAAAAAGGCTCTCTGTGCTGTGCAGTGGTCAGGAGAAGGCTTTATGTATTGTGCAGGGGTCAGAGGATGTCTCTCTGTGTTGTGTAGGGGTCAGAGGAAGGCTCTATGTATTGTGCAAGGGTCAGAGGATGGCTCTATGTATTGTGCAAGGGTCAGAGGATGGCTCTATGTATTGTGCAGGGGTCAGAGGATGGCTCTATGTATTTTTGCAGGGGTCAGAGTATGGCTCTATGTATTGTGCAGGGGTCAGAGGATGGCTCTATGTATTGTGCAGGGTCAGAGGATAGCTCTGTGTATTGCACAGGGGTTTAGAGGATGGCTCTATGTATTGCACAGTAGTCAGAGGATGGCTCTCTCTGTCGTGCATGGACCAGAGGATGGCTCTCTGTTGTGCAGGGGTCAGAGGATGGCTCTATATATTGTGCAGGGGTCAGTGGATGGCACTCTGTGTTGTGCAGGGACCAGAAGATGGCTTTCTGTGTTGTGCAGGGACCAGAAGATGGCTCTCTGTGTTGTGCAGGGACCAGAAGATGGCTCTCTGTGTTGTGCAGGCACCAGAAGATGGCTCTCTGTGTTGTGCAGGGACCAGAGGATGGCTCTCTGTGTTGTGCAGGGGTTAGAAGAAGGCTCTCTGTGCTGTGCAGTGGTCAGGAGAAGGCTTTATGTGTTGTGCAGGGGTCAGAGGATGTCTCTCTGTGTTGTGCAGGGGTCAGAGGATGGCTCTATGTCGGCGGTTCCCAAACTGTGCGCCGCGGCTCCCAGGGGTGGCGCTGTCACTGGGGTGCCGCGGGCCAGCCATAAAAAAAAAGAAAGAGCACATAAACTTACCAATCCGCCGGGCGCCGGGACCCAGCAGTCTCCTCTCTCCCGCAGCTGTCACTGAATATCGACGTCAGTGGCGGCGCCCGGTGGATTGGTAAGTTTATGTGCTCTTTCTTTTTTTTTTGGCTTGGAGAAGCGGAGGATGACAGCGGGAAGCGGAGGAGGACAGCGGGAAGCGGAGGAGGACAGCGGGAAGCGGAGGAGGACAGCGGGAAGCGGAGGAGGACAGCGGGAAGCGGTTGAGGACAGCGGGAAGCGGAGGAGGACAGCGGGAAGCGGAGGAGGACAGAGGGAAGCGGGGGAGGACAGCGGGAAGCGGAGGAGGACAGCGGGAAGCGGAGGAGGACAGCGGGAAGCGGAGGAGGGCAGCAGAGGAGGACAGCGGGCAGCGGAGGAGGACAGAGGGCAGCAGAGGAGGACAGAGGGCTGCAGAGGGGCAGAGTGCCTGGATGCAGAGGGGGCAGTGTGACAGAGGGCAGGAGGGGGACACAGGGCAGAGGAGGGGTACAGCGTGACAGATGGCAGAGGAGGGGAACAGTGTGACAAAGGGCAGTGAGAGGTGACAGAGGGCAGAGGGGGCAGCGTGACTGGATGCAGAGGGGGAAGTGTGACAGAGGGCAGAGGAGGGTGACAGTGTGACAGAGGAGAGGGACAGAAGGCAGATGAGGGGTACAGCGTGACAGAGGGCAGAGGAGGAGGACAGCGTGACAGAGGAGGGGGACAGCGTGACAGAGGGCAGTGAGAGGGGACAGCGTGAGAGATGGCAGAGGGGGCAGCGTCAGAGGGGGCAGCGTGACTGGATGCAGAGGGGGCAGTGTGTCTGTATGTAGAGGGGGCATTTTTGCATACAACTAAATAAGTATTTCTGTCCTGACCTAAATACATATTACATTTTTTTGACCCAACTACTTCTAAAACAGGACTGCTCAGTAATTATTTTGGAGGGGTGCCTTGAAAAAATTTGGAGACTCTAAGGGTGCCGTGAACTGCAAAAGTTTGGGAACCACTGCTCTATGTAATGTGGAAGGGTCAGAGGATGGCTTTCTGTGTTGTGCAGGGACCAGGGGACGGCTCTCTGTGTTGTGCAGGGGTCAGAGGAAGGCTCTATGTAATGTGGAGGGGCCAGAGGATGGCTCTATATATAGTGCAGGGGTCAGAGGATGGCTCTCTGAGTTGTGCAGAGGTCAGAGGATAACCTCTGTGTTGTACATGGTCAGAGGATGGCTCTATGTAATGTGGAGGGGTCAGAGAATGGCTCTATGTAATGTGGAGGGGTCAGAGGATGGCTCTCTGTGCTGTGCAGGGATCAGATGATGGCTCTATGTATAGTGCAGGGGCCAGAGGATGGCTCTCTGTGTTGTGCAGGGTCAGAGGATGGCTGTGTTGTGCAGGGTCATAGGATGACTCTCTGTGTTGTGCAGGGTCAGAGAATGATTCTCTGTTTTGCGTGGCTAGAGGATGGCTCCTTGTGTTGTATATGGATAAGTGAAGGCGCTACGTATTGTGCAGCGGTCAGATAAAGATTCTCTTTATTATGGGATTCTCTATCATGTGTAGGGGTCACTATAAGATTATTTGTGTGGTGCAGGTTTCACTAAAAGGCTCTATTCTGTACAGAGATCGGAAAAGGCTCTTTGAATTGTGAAGTTGTCACTTGCGGAGCAGAGGTTGGAATGTGAGAGAATAGCTGGTGAGTTGGGTGGCATGTGAGGGAAAAGCTGGTAGACATGGGGTAACAAGAGCGAAAAGCTGTTGGTTATGAGGTGGCATGTAATAGAATAGCTGGTGACCAGGGCTGATATTAGAAGCTTATGGTCAGGGAGTGGCATGTGAGAGAAAATCTAGTTGATAGGTGGTGGCATATAAAAAAGTAGCTGGTCAGCAAGGGCCCATATGTGTGAAGGCTGATGAGCAGGAGATGGCATGTGAGAAAAGTGGGTGTCATGTGAGAGAACCTGGTTGGCAGTGGAAGGGGCATGTAATAATTTAGGGGGCAGGGTGGCATGTGATAGAGAATTGTTGGTGGGCAGAGGGTGGATTATTTCACGTTTAGATACATAGAATTTGAGAATTATAAATATTTTAACTTTACAAAAAGTTATGAAATTCCATAGACAAAAAACCTTACGGTTTAACGTGTCTGATTAAGGTTTCTTACACACCATCTAAAATATAAGAAAACTATCGAAACTCTACCACTCAAACTCCAAAAAGCAATGAAATTACGACGATTATGGCGGAAAACTTAATGGACGTGTTCCTTGAGCAATACAGACATGATATGCCATCACATCCTGCGGTTAGCTGCAGATTCAGCACTATCATGTAGTGAGATTGCTGTCACTCACAAAATGGTGGATCTGCTAATTCACAGATTTGTGTGTTAACTGGAATACACACATACAGTACTATTACATTTCCTTAATTTAGCTTTATTGTAGTTTAGGGCCTGGGTGTCTTAGAAAGAGACAGTAAAGCAACTTCATAAAAATATAGAACTACAAAATAACAATAGAGTTAAATTAAATTGATGTATAAGCCTCTACTTAGTTTGGTTTTCGGTAAGCAATGTCTGACATTACATTCTTTTACAACCCCTAAGCTAACTTTTAAGGATATATAAAGCCATCAAGACTATTTTAGTAAATTGCACAATAGTGTAATCCAAATGCATAGAGAGATTTTCTTCAGTAATCCATCAGCCACAGGAACCATATTTGGTGAGGAGGAATGTATTGCAGATATCTTTTAGGATTAGGCACAATATTGAAGGGAGGAATGCTCTACAAGGATCTGTCAGTGTCACTCACTGGACCGTGAGTGCCTCTGCGCTGGTGCGTGGTTCTCTATCCTTCCTGCCGGCGCCTGTCCTGAGCCGCGGCCGTCCGCTATCTTGATGGACTGCGCATGCGCAGCATCCATGAACTCTTATGACCTTGCTTTTAACCTAATTGGTGGATCAATCATCTCTCCCTATTTAAGGCACCTGTGGCCATTGTATCGTTGCCTGATCTTGAGTCTCATTCCCTGTGAGTCTCTGAAGGTTTCTCCTGTGTTCTGCTCGTATCTTCAGTTTCCTGCTGGATTACCTGCTCTGCTCATCGGCGGTTCCCATACCTGCTCTGCTCATCGGCGGTTCCCATACCCGCTACTCACTCCTGTGTCCTGCTCATGTCTTCAACTGTCTGCTGGATTACCTGCTCTGCTCACCTGCGGTTCCCATACTCGCTACAGTCTCAGCTCTCCTGCTGTGCCTGCATATCCTCGTTGGACAAGCTTCTCTACTCAGCAGCGGTATGCATACTTGTTATTGACTATCAGCTGTTATCCTGCATATCCGCTTTGGACAAGCTTCTCTACTCAGCAGCGGTATCCATACCCGCTATAGACTATTAGCCGTTACGCTGCATATCTGTTTGAACAAGCTTCTCTACTCAGCAGAGATATGCATACTTATTATTGACTATTAGTTGTTATCCTGCATTTCCGCTTTGGACAAGCCTCTTTACTCAGCAGCGGTATCCATACCCGCTATAGACTATCAGCTGTGACGCTGCATATCTGTTTGGGACTAGCTCCTCTGCTCTCCAATTGTATTTATACAGTTACAGACTCTTATCACTCCTCCACTTATCCGCACCTGGACAAGTCCTCACCTCATCACAGCAGTGGTACAACTTGCTATACGCAGACCACTGACTCTCCCGCTACCTACCTACACCTGGACAAGTCTTCCCTTCACAGCAGTGGTACAACTTGCTATACGCAGACCACTGACTCTCCCGCTACCTACCTGCACCTGGACAAGTCTTCTCATCACAGCAGTGGTACAACTTGCTATACGCAGACCACTGACTCTCTCGCTACCTACCTGCACCTGGACAAGTCTTCTCATCACAGCAGTGGTACAACTTGCTATACGCAGACCACTGACTCTCCCGCTACCTACCTGCACCTGGACAAGTCTTCTCATCACAGCAGTGGTACAACTTGCTATATGCAGACCACTGACTCTCCCGCTACCTACCTGCACCTGGACAAGTCTTCCCTTCACAGCAGTGGTACAACTTGCTATCCGCAGACCACTGACTCTCCCGTTACCTTCCTTCACCTGTTCACGTCCACTCTACTCTCCTACCAGTACAGCTGCAAGTCGCTGACTCTCCTACCAGTATAGCTGCAAGTCACTGACTCTCATCTATTCCATTGGCATTCTCTCTCCATCTGCTGTTATATACGTTCCTACTATTCACCCTACTGCCCAGAGGACCGCTGTGTAAACCCCGCCCCTCTGGTAAGCATTATCAACTGGTGAATCCTGGGCAGAACTCCTAGTGCCCGTGACACTAAGATCAGGCCATGACAGACCCAGGAAAGGAACCAACAGCTAAAGAGATGCTGCAGTACCTGGTTACTCGGATTGAACAACAAGATGTTCGACAGCAACGGTTATTCCAATGTTGTCAGGCTCTAGCCTCCCGAGGAATCCCTGCGCAAAATGTAGCAGCTACTGTTGATCCTCCAGTACCTTCTTCTTCTTCCCCAGTGCCATCCCAGGTGTCTACCGTTTCCACATTACACCTGCCTACTCCCTCTAAGTATGATGGAGACCCGAAAACCTGTAGGGGTTTTCTTAACCAATGTTCCATTCATTTCGAACTTCATCCTCACAACTTTTCTACTCATCGTTCTAAAGTGGCCTATCTCATCTCTTTGTTTTCCGGACAGGCTCTCGCATGGGCCTCCCCTCTGTGGGAAAGAAATGACCCTTTATTGGAGGATAGTGCCATGTTTATTTCTACGTTTCGAAGAATTTTTGATGAACCTGGTCGTGCTATCTCTGCGGCTTCCAGTATTCTCCGACTACGCAAAGGATCCCAGTCAGTAGCCCAGTACGTCATCCAATTTCGGATTCTTGCCTCCGAGCTCCAATGGAACACTGAGGCACTGATAGCTGCCTTCTGGCAGGGTCTTGCCGACAAGATCAAAGACGCACTGACCTCACAAGAGTTACCCTCCTCCTTGGACGACTTGATTTCTCTATGCCACCGTGTAGACATGAGGTTTTGTGAGAGAGATTCCGAAAGAGTAACTTCTTCCAAAGCGCCTGTTCCCTCAGCATCTCAAGTTCGTCATCTTCCACCTCCAGTAGAACCCATGGAGGTAGGACGTTCTAAACTAACATCTGAAGAGAGGGAGCAACGAGTGAAAAATAGACTATGCATCTATTGCGTTGACTCTACTCACATGCTGAACTCATGCCCTAGAAGGTCGGGAAATGCCAGGCCCTAACCAGTTCTGGAGAGGTAAGGTTAGGGTCCCTGGAGTCCTCTCCAAGTTCTATGGATTCTAAAATCTGTGCTTTTGATGTTACCGTTTCCTTTGCTACCAAGTCATTTATGTCTCAAGCGCTTCTAGACTCTGGAGCTGCTGGAAACTTTATCTCTAATTCTCTATTGAATCAATGGTCCCTACCAGTGATTCCTTTAAAAGCAGCTATCGCTGTCACCGCTATCGATGGTTCTCGCATAATTAATGGACTCATCACTCAATGTACGACTCCATTGTCCCTTCAAATCGGAGCCTTACACCAGGAGAAAATTTCTTTCTGGTCCTTCCTGTTACCACCAGTCCCATTGTACTTGTCCTTCCATGGCTTCAACTTCATTCTCCTCAGATTGACTGGAACACTCCTCAAGTCACTTCCTGGGGTCCAGATTGTCGTCATAGATGTCTGTCTCAAGTTGTTCCACTCAAAATAAATCAAGCTTCTATTACACCCTGTCCGCCGGGTCTTCCTCCACAGTATGCTTCCTTCGCGGATGTGTTCGATAAAATCCAGTCTGAACGCCTTCCGCCCCATCGGGCGTGGGATTGTCCGATTGATTTACAACCTGGCAAGAACCCTCCTAGGGGTCGTGTGTATCCTCTCTCGCTACCAGAGACCCAAGCAACATCTGATTATATCAAGGAGAAGCTCCATCGTGGTTTTATTCGACCTTCCACTTCTCCCGCTGGAGCGGGGTTCTTTTTTGTTAAGAAGAAAGATGGGTCATTACGACCCTGTATAGATTATCGTGGACTTAATTCCATTACCATTAAAAATCGGTACCCTATTCTGCTAATTACCGAGCTCTTTGACCGCATTAAGGGAGCCCGGATATTCACCAAACTTGATCTCCGAGGCGCTTATAACTTAATCCGCATCAAGTCTGGAGACGAATGGAAGACAGCTTTTAACACCAGGGATGGACACTATGAATATCTAGTTATGCCCTTCGGGTTGTGTAACGCCCCAGCTGTCTTCCAGGGATTTGTGAATGAGATCTTCCGGGACTTGTATGTTTGTGTCGTCGTCTACCTGGACGACATATTCATTTTCTCTCAGGATCTGCCCACTCATCATCAACATGTGGCAGAGGTCCTTTCCAGACTCCGGAGAAACTCATTATTCTGCAAGTAAGAGAAATGTTCCTTTGAGTTATCCCAGATTCCATTCTTGGGATATATTGTATCCGGAGTAGGTCTAAATATGGATCCGGAGAAGGTCAACGCTGTACTACGTTGGCCCCAGCCAACTACCCTCAGAGCAATCCAACGCTTTTTAGGGTTTGCAAACTACTACAGACGCTACATTCAAGGTTTTTCCTCCATTGCTTCTCCAATAGTGGCTCTGACCCGTAAGGGCGCTAATACTAAACAATGGTCCTCCGAGGCCCTTCAAGCCTTTCACTTCCTCAAGAAGGCGTTCTCTACCGCTCCTGTTCTTCGACAGCCTGATGTGACCCTTCCTTTCTTTCTGGAAGTAGACGCCTCTAATGTTGGTAGTCAGTTGGTACGCAGACCACTGACTCTCCCGCTACCTACCTGCACCTGGACAAGTCTTCTCATCACAGCAGTGGTACAACTTGCTATACGCAGACCACTGACTCTCCCGCTACCTACCTGCACCTGGACAAGTCTTCCCTTCACAGCAGTGGTACAACTTGCTATACGCAGACCACTGACTCTCCCGCTACCTACCTGCACCTGGACAAGTCTTCTCATCACAGCAGTGGTACAACTTGCTATACGCAGACCACTGACTCTCCCGCTACCTACCTGCACCTGGACAAGTCTTCCCTTCACAGCAGTGGTACAACTTGCTATCCGCAGACCACTGACTCTCCCGTTAGCTACCTTCACCTGTTCACGTCCACTCTACTCTCCTACCAGTACAGCTGCAAGTCGCTGACTCTCCTACCAGTATAGCTGCAAGTCACTGACTCTCATCCATTCCATTGGCATTCTCTCTCCATCTGCTGTTATATACGTTCCTACTATTCACCCTACTGCCCAGAGGACCGCTGTGTAAACCCCGCCCCTCTGGTAAGCATTATCAACTGGTGAATCCTGGGCAGAACTCCTAGTGCCCGTGACAGTCAGGAGCGGTAGTATGTTGAGTGGAGGGATGCTTTGCAGGGATCTGTCAGGAGGGAGTAGTATGTTGAGTGTAAGGATGTTCTGCAGGGGTCTGTCAGCTATGGGAAGTGTTTTTTGGTGGAGGAATGCTCTGCAGGGATCTTTCAGGAGCAGATACTGTTTGGTGATGAGCTATGTTTTGCAGATATCTTTTAGCAGCAGGCACAGTCTTGGAGGGAGAAATGCTCTTTAGGGATTTTGTAGTTCTAATTTTTTATGAAGTTGCTTTACTGTCTCTTTCTAAGACACGCAGGCCCTAAACTACGATAAAGCTAAACTAAGAAAATGTAATAGTACTGTATGTGTGTATTCCAGTGAACACACAAATCTGAATTAGCAGATCCACCATTTTGTGAGTGACAGCAATCTCACTACATGATAGTGCTGAATCTGCAGCTAACCGCAGGATGTGATGACATACCATGTCTTATTGCTCAAGGAACACGTCCATTAAGGCTTCTGCCTTAATTGTCGTAATTTCATTGCTTTTTGGAGTTTGAGTGGAAGAGTTTCAATAGTTTTCTTACATTTTAGATGGTGTGTAAGGAACCTTAATCGGACATGTTAAACCGTAAGGTTTTTTGTCTATGGAATATATATATATATATATATATATGTAGCAGACAAGATGTAAACACTGGCGCTCAACACAGTATTGTATAAATAACTAAATCAATTCAATCCCACATATACACCTCTTCCATGTAAGGAGGCAGCCTTCCTTCAAAACACTGGCTGGTAAGGCCGAAATTAAATGGCATAGGTACAACAGAATGAAGGCGCAATGGTGATGTTAACAGATATTACTGAACAAGGTGGGTAAGTAAATAAGCATGTGGATTCAGTACAAATCTCTGGGTTGGTATTCAACAAGATATACAATTCGTCCAGTCTTAATCCAAATGTAAGACAGAGTAACCAGTCATATCAAAACATGAATGTGCAGAATTCCACTCTAAAAGCAGGGTGGAGTAGAAAAGTTCATGTGCAACTCGTACACACTTGCTAGGCTGCTGTATCGCAGCTACAATTCATTGTCATCAGAGGACAGAAATGTGCAAAGGTGTGTGAAAATTCAGTTCATCAGATAATACAAATCAATAGTTAAAGGCGTACCAGAGAGTAATATAAAACCAGCTTATCTGTAACAGGGTCTACAGGGGGGGGATCCCAGCTCCACCTAGTAGATCAGGAACGGACAAACAGGAACCACGAGCGATATTTCTTAGATACGGCAGACGTTCCGAGTGTATACACTGCTCTCAGACTCCAATCAACCAGATAAATAGAGATAAAAGAGCTATATAGTGTAGTAATTTATGTATACCAGATAGATATAAAAAACCCAATAATTGGGAGCGTACCAGAAAATAGTATAAAACTGGCTTATCTGTATCAGGGTCTCCAAGGGGGAATCTCAGCTCCGCCTAATAAGTCAGGAACGGACAATACGGCGACCGCAATAGACGATATTTCTTAACCACGGACCGACGTCTCAATGAAAGTACCGCTCTCAAACTCCATTCAGCCAGAATGTTAAAAGGAGAGGAGCCATATAGTGTAGTAATTTATGTACAATGGATTTATTCAGCAAACATAAAAATGCAAACTCACATTCAGCAAGATAAATAAAAGCTTATCTGTACTCAGCAGTTAGTCAACTTTTACCAGTATGGATCCCTGGAAGGTTTCTGGTTATTACCGGCGATCTCCACACAGAAGTATCAGGTATATAACATCAAAAAATGGTCAGGGTGGAAGTATGACTTAACTAGCATATACAGGGATAGTAATGCCTCAACGCGTTTCGTCTGGGTAGACTTCATCAGGAGGAAAAGACATGTCATACTTCCACCCTGACCATTTTTTGATGTTATATACCTGATACTTCTGTGTGGAGATCGCCGGTAATAACCAGAAACCTTCCAGGGATCCATACTGGTAAAAGTTGACTAACTGCTGAGTACAGATAAGCTTTTATTTATCTTGCTGAATGTGAGTTTGCATTTTTATGTTTGCTGAATAAATCCATTGTACATAAATTACTACACTATATGGCTCCTCTCCTTTTAACATTCTGGCTGAATGGAGTTTGAGAGCGGTACTTTCATTGAGACGTCGGTCCGTGGTTAAGAAATATCGTCTATTGCGGTCGCCGTATTGTCCGTTCCTGACTTATTAGGCGGAGCTGAGATTCCCCCTTGGAGACCCTGATACAGATAAGCCAGTTTTATACTATTTTCTGGTACGCTCCCAATTATTGGGTTTTTTATATCTATCTGGTATACATAAATTACTACACTATATAGCTCTTTTATCTCTATTTATCTGGTTGATTGGAGTCTGAGAGCAGTGTATACACTCGGAACGTCTGCCGTATCTAAGAAATATCGCTCGTGGTTCCTGTTTGTCCGTTCCTGATCTACTAGGTGGAGCTGGGATCCCCCCCCTGTAGACCCTGTTACAGATAAGCTGGTTTTATATTACTCTCTGGTACGCCTTTAACTATTGATTTGTATTATCTGATGAACTGAATTTTCACACACCTTTGCACATTTCTGTCCTCTGATGACAATGAATTGTAGCTGCGATACAGCAGCCTAGCAAGTGTGTACGAGTTGCACATGAACTTTTCTACTCCACCCTGCTTTTAGAGTGGAATTCTGCACATTCATGTTTTGATATGACTGGTTACTCTGTCTTACATTTGGATTAAGACTGGACGAATTGTATATCTTGTTGAATACCAACCCAGAGATTTGTACTGAATCCACATGCTTATTTACTTACCCACCTTGTTCAGTAATATCTGTTAACATCACCATTGCGCCTTCATTCTGTTGTACCTATGCCATATATATATATATATATATATATATATATATATATATATATATGTATATATATATATATATATATATATGTATATCCCATCCATTCCGGCAGCCGGAATGGATGGGGAATGCACTCTGCACACCATTCCGGCAGCCGAAATGGATGGGGAATGCACTCAGAACACCATTTCGGCAGTCGAAATGGATGGGGAATGCACTCTGCACACCATTCTGGCTGCCGGAATTGATGGGGAATGCACTCAGCCATCCATTCCGGCAGCCAGAATGGATGGGGAATGCACTGAGAAAGCCATTACGGGAGTGGAATGCACTCAGCTATCCATTCCGGCAGCCGGAATGGATGGGGAATGCACTCAGCACTCCATTCCGGCTGCCGAAATGGATGGGGAATGCACTCAGCACTCCATTTCGGCAGCCGGAATGGATGGGGAATGCACTCAGCACTCCTCACCTCAGAGACCCGATCATGTGATCGCATCGAGAGCAGATCACAACACTACAGACAGATGCTGGAATGAGTGACAGGTGAGTATCCAATCAGTGCAATTCAAGCCTGGCTGCAGAGAAGTGCCGAGATAGGCACAGAGAGATCATATGGAGGCATAAACAGAGAGTTTCACTACAGTACCCTCGGCCATAAGGGTGGACTCTGAACACCCTGAAAGGGTTTGTTGGGAAACTTCTTATTGAACTGTTTGAGTAAACGAGGACCGTGAATGTCCGAAGCCTTCACCCATGAACGCTCCTTGGGTCATAACCCTTCCAATCAACCAGAAATTGAACCGAACCTCTGAATCTATGAGAATCCAAGAATTGTTTAACCTCATATTCAGCTTGATTTTGCAAAAGAACTGGAGGAGGAGGCCTCTTGTTTGTATAGAATAGGTTAAAAACCACTGGTTTTAATAGAGATATATGGAACACATTAGGGATTCGAAGGGAGGATGGAAGTTTAAGCCTGAAGGCTACTGGATTGATGAGCTCAGCAATGGGAAAGGGTCCAATGTATCTAGGAGCTTCATACTTGGAACCTTTAGACAGATATTTTTCGTAGATAACCCAACCTCATCTCCAGGGGCCAGCTTAGGAACTCCACGAGTCAGGGTGTCAACTGCCAGAACCGAAGAAATAGGAGCTTGTGGAAATGTTGGAGGTCTCGGGTGACAGGGAGAATTTGCACTTGCTTCATGGAAGTGATTATTCTGGGCGAATTCTTCCCAGGGAAGAAGTTCGACACAATCCATCTGATGAGCCACTACAAACATCCGAAGGAACTTCTCAAGTTCCTGATTGGTCCGTTCGATGAGTCCATTAGACTACGGGTGAAAAACCGAGGAAAAATCCAGTTTAATACCCAATTTGGAGCAAAATGTTCTCCAAAATCTTGAAATGAACTGTGAACCACAGTCAGAAAATGATGTGAAGTGGACACCCATGTAAACGGAATACCTCTTTAATAAAAAGATCTGCTAGTAGAGAAGAGGATGGAAGTCCCTTGAAATGGGCTGCTCTGGTTAATCGATCCATGAAAATCCAAATGACTGTATGCGACCTGGAGGCCGGCAAATCGGTGATGAAATTCATGGAAAGCTAAGACCAAGGAATATCAGAAATTGGTAAAGGAACCAATGAACCAAATGGTCTGACCCAAGGTACCTTATGTGGGGCGCAAGCCAGACAGGTTGTCACAAAATTCTTTACCTGCTTCAACATTGAAGGCCACCAATAATAACGAAGAATTCTGATCGTCAGAATAAAAGGATCTGGAAAGAGCATCAGCCTTTTTATTCTTTGATCCAGGCCAGAAGGTCAGCTTAATGTTAAATTTTGAAAAGAATAGAGCCCATCTGGCTTGACGGGAATTTACTTAGCAGATCTGAGATAGAGAAGGTTATTATGGTCCGTATAAATGGTTACAGGAAATAATGCTCCCTTCAAAACGTGTCGCCATTCAGAAAGCAAGTTTGATGGCTAATAATTCTTCATCCCCAATCCCATAATTCCTCTCTACTGGAAGAAATTTGCGGGAGGAAAAAAACGCATTGATGCAGTTTCCCACAAGGATCTCGTCGGGATAACACCGCACCTGTGCCATAGGAAGATGCATCCATTTCCAAGAAAAAAGGGCGTTGAGAGTTTGGTTGCTGCAGTATGGGTGCTGAGGAAAATGTCGTCTTCAGTTTATTAAAAGCATTAATAGCCACAGATGACTAGAGTTTAGGATTAGCAGTCTTCTTAGTTATAGCAGTAATGGGACCAATGACCGTAGAATAACCCTTGATAAATTGCCTGTAATAATTAAAGAATCCAAGAAACTGCTGAATTGCTTTTAAACCCGTGGGAAGCGGCCATTCCAAAATGGCATCAACTTTGTGGGATCCATCTGCAGGTCGTTTCCTGAAAAAATATATCCCAAGAAGGGTAATTGTTCTTGTTCGAACAAGCATTTTTCTAGTTTACAGAAGAGATGATGTCTCCTGAGGCGGGTAAGGACCATCTGAACGTCTCCTATGGGATACATGACAACAAACTGAAGAAGGTGATCCTGGAATATTAAACTGATGAAATTCTGAAAAACAGCTGGGGCGTTACATAACCCGAAAGGTATCACCAAATATTCAAAATGAACGTCATGAGTATTAAAGGCAGTCTTCAATTCATCTCCCTCTTTAATGCGGATAAGGTTGTACGCTCCTCTCAGATCCAACTTGGAAAAGACAGTGACTCCCTTAATTCAATTAAAAAATTCAGAGCTTAACGCCATTGGATAGCTGTTCTTGACAGTAATCTCATTGAGGTTACGGAAACCAATGTATGGACGGAGACCACCATCTCTTTACATATAAAATCCAGCAGGAGAGGTGGATTTCCTGATGAAGCCCCTCTTTACATTTTCTTGCACATATTCCGACATGGCCTATGTCTCTGGAATAGAAAGGCGATAGATACGACCTCTGGGAATAGGTTTCCCAGGAAGAAGTTCAATAGCGCAATCCCAGACACGGTGAGGTGGAAGTTTGGTCGCCTTCTTTCCGCAAAAGACATTTGCAAACTCCTGGTATTGAGGTGACAATACCGAAACAGAAGAGAATTGGAGAGGTACTACTTTGGATAGACAACGGGAGTGGCATTGTGGTCCCCAGGAAAGGATTTGGGTGGTTTGCCAGTCCCGGATGACTAGGACAAGTACCAATAAGATGGTCATTTCCTCCACAATATAGACATAACTTGTTTTTAAATCTTCTCTCCCTCTCCTTGAGAGTCTGCCGGGCTCTACCCAATTGCATGGGTTCCTCAGCAGAGGTAGGAGAAGTCTGAAAGCTGTGGAGAAAAATTAATATTTGATCATCTTACCCTTTCTCTCTCTTGTGATCTCTCCTCAAAATGTAAGTCCACCTTTACACACATAGAGATAAGATCATCCAGAGAAAAAGGCAGCTCCCGAGAAGCCAGCTCATCCTTTATCTTTTCTGATAAGCCTTGCCAAAAATTTACTACAAGGGCCTCATTATTCCAACGCAATTCTGATGACATAGTTCTGAATTAAAAAGCATATTGTCTGACAGACTGATATCCTTGCCGTAAGCGAAGGATTCCTGTGGCCGCACTAGAAATCCGTCCAGACTCATCAAAAACTTTTTTTTTTCAGAAATTCAAGAAAAAAGTAAAAAAAAAAGAGAGTCCTTTCTCTCCCACAGGGGAGAAGCCCAGGCAAGAGCCTGGCCCGATAGGAGAGATATAATATAGGCCACCTTGGCCCTCTCGGTAGGAAAATTAGCTGGGAGTAATTTGAATTGTATAGCACATTGGTTTAAAAATCCTCTACATAACTTAGGGTTCCTGTCAAACATGGGAGGGTTAGGTTTGCGTAACTGTGAAGTAGAGGTGAAAACAGGAACCGGAGCAGCAATTTGGCGTGATGGTGCTAGGGTGCCTTGTAAAGAATCCAGCCGGACAGAGAGACCCTGAAGATACTGCATGAGGCATTCTTGATTGGCCTCTTGTTTCTCTACTCTCCCTAGTAGATCTTTCGGAGAAGGATCTCCTGCAAGATCCATAACTAATGGTCAGTGCAAACTGTTATGATTCAGATACCTGTATTAATCCTGATTAGCACAGCAGACCAGAGGTGTGAAGTCTAATGGATTCCCAGATGTTCACCAAGAACCACGGCAAGGCGGGATGGGCTTGGCTGCCAAGAATCCGCAGGTCGCGGCCCTCAGGATTGCCTCAGAATGTAACACTGGATCTGAATACTTGAGAAAGTCACTAGAGAACAGCAGATCCAGTGTCAGGATTCGAACCCAGGGCTTCTGCCTCCGTGGACTGCTGCTCTGCTGACTGTGCTATTCTGGCTGCTGGACAGTTCCTTGTCTTTATTCAGTGTTCTAGATCAGTTCCAGTGATCTCTTGATCTTCCAGCATGCCTTAGCTCCACCCCTTGACTTCCTATAAAAGCCTGGCCAGTTCCTGTCTCCAGTGCCTGATTATTGTGCTCTGTGCCTGTGATCTAGCTCCTGCTCCTGTTGCTATTCCTGTCTACCTGCATATACTACACGTGTACCGACCTCGACTTGCCCTCCACTACGCTTCTGCCTCAACCTTTGGACCGCTACGCCTCTGTGTACCGAACCCGGCTTGTTTGACCTTTCTTCCATCTCATCTCCTGTTAGCCAGCCTTCCTCCCTGCCACTGGGCTCCTATCCAGTCTCCTGACCGTGACATCCAGAAGGATGCAGTGAAGGTATCAGAGTAGTCAGACATGCTGGGTACTGGTACACGGAGATCAGGTAGAGAGCAGTTAGACACGATAGGAACTGGTACACTGGAATCAGGCCAAGAGTAGTCAGACACGCCGGGAACAGGTACATGGGAATCAGGCCAAGAGTAGTCAGACATGCCAGGAACTGGTACACAGAGGTCAGGTAGCAAGGTACACAAGGAAGTTCCACAGACTTGGTCAGACAGGCGATTACTGGTACACGATTAGGCAGCGAAGTACACAATGATGTTCCTCAGACTTGCTCAGACAGGCGATACTGGTACACGGTGATCCAAAGGTATAGGTAGCGGCTAATTAGCAGCTGAGGAGAACTGGAAGTCAGAAACACAGCAAACGAGTTGCACTGACACCGAGCAAGTGTCAGTGCAGGTTTAAATAGGAAGCAGTTCGAAACTGCCGCCCCGGAGACCCGATCATGTGATCGCATCGAGAGCCGTTCACAACTCTACAGACACTGGGACGAGTGACAAGTGAGTATCCAATCAGTGCGATTTGTGCCTGGCTGCAGAGAAGTGCCAAGAGAGTCACAGAGAGATCATATGGAGGCATAAACAGTGAGTTTTGTTACACTGTAATCTTATGCAGACATGGTATATAGAGCATGTCAGCAGCTTGTGAGAGGTCGGCAGTAGAAGGGGTGGTATGTTCCGGTAATGACATACCGACACATACTGCTCCATTTCAAGCACTTGTCATAATTCATACTTGCATCATGCTCTGTATGCATTTATATATATGTAACTAAGCTTATGATATATTTTGAGCTTAGAGATCAGTTTAATAGCAACGTTCTAGAAAATATGTTTATCTGATGCTCTGAAGTAAAAATATTTCATTTTTAAAAGTTCTGATAAAGGTGTTTGGCTTGAAACAAAAAGAGATGAACCAAGGTCATAAACTCATTCATTCATCCCTCCCACCACAACTCTTACAGCGAAGTCATAAGGAGGGGGGATGGATGGGGGAAAGAAATGTGTTTAAATATGAGATTATGTTATGAGAGTGTTGTCATATGCCAGGGATCAATGTTCTGTTGAGGATTTGTCCTATATTTCTGCTTCTCCCAGCACAGAAATCCAGAGATTATGTGGCTTTTTCTGCTTGTCTCCTTTTTAATTATTAAAGAAACTTGCTTGCATAGTTTTACATGACTGTGTGTCATTTTGTTATCTTATAAGATGGTTATGTCACACACCAGTAGCCAGGTTAAGCGTTAAATCAATAAAGATGATAGTGCAAGTATAAATGTATTTTTATATTTTTGCTTTTTTATATACTTGTCATCAGATAATTTTTGGATATTGTCCAACAACAAATGTGTTGGATTAACATTGTGTGATTTATTTTGTGTACTAATGAACAGATATATATCGATACATATATTTATTTAGTTAAAATAAATGCAGAGATATAAAACCTGTTCAACAGACATGCATGGTGTTCCAAAACACATCTACTAATTACATGCCCATCAGCTTTTATTCATCACCAGATCTACACAGGTATATTATTAAACAGTATGACCAACCTAATGAGCCGACAATTGGCACTTTGGGAAGACTTTCGACCATCGTGTGATTCTACATTCTAACGAGACATCTGACTGAACAGTTGGTCATATGTCGGCTGATTAGACAAAAAAGCTTCAGTGTGTACCTAGCCTTAGAGTCCTGTTACTGCTCCTAACTCAAGTGGATTGGATCTATTACGCAGGTAAATAAGAGACTAGATTTGCCGTTAATAAAGTACATTTAGCCATTATTCCTGAATGCTAAGCAAAATGTGGATTCTTATAGTGAATTGCTGGGTATTAGAAAAACAAAGATTAATATTAAAAGAGCAACTCATCCAGGGGGAATAGCTTGTGTGCATTTTCCTAAAGCAATAAAAGGCTTCCCCAGTGTATTGATATGTCACAAAGCCATAGTTATCCCTGCATACATTCACAATACCACTTAAACCAAGCAGGTGCATTTGTTTAAAAATGTACGTAAATAGGCTCTGCTCACTCCCTAATTTATCAAGGAACGGATCTCAAGATCTCAAGGTCTGCTGTGCTCTACTACATAAGACACTACAGGATATGTCCCAAGCCTATGTGGATTATAAATTCACACAAAAAAATTGTTTTAATGCCACCAGTTAATGATAAAGGTATTGATGATAACAGTAAAAAAGGTGGGTTTTTTTAAAGTTTTTTCCCCCCATGAAATACATTTATTAGGATGTCCTTAATGTCTACTGAACATAAAATAAATTTTTACATTTGATCCTGTTTGCAGACACATGCTATAGCATGCATACAAGACATCACTAGTACTCAGGACTTAGCCTAGCCCTGTAGCTGCAGCTAGAGACACGGCAGAAAAACAAATAACTTTGTCATGCCTAGAGCTTGATTCAGATGTGGCGGCATGCACTTGAGTTTGGCAAGCCCGGTAATTTGACTACAGCAAAACGCCTCTTCCAGCCCTGATCACTCCCTGAAATAGTAGGCTGTAGTAAGTGTCCTTTGTGCTCGAAGAAGGAGTGGAAAGGTCTGCGTTTACTGGTGTTTAGTCCATTTCTGGGCTTGCGCAGAGGGATTTTGCGTACAATACACTCAAAACTGTCAGATACAAGCCTTGATGAATCGGGCTCAACAAGTCTGGCTGAATATGACACTTCTTGCTAAGTTGTAGGATCAGGGCTGCCAAGAGGAATTCAGGGCCCCGGTACAACAAATTCATGGGGCCCCCCTTATAGTCAAGCATGCAAAAAAAAAATTGCAACATTTTTCGAGGGTGTGGTCATGCATTTGGGGGTGTGGCAAATGCGCAATTGGGGCGTGACCAACATCAAAATCACTAGGCTCTCAACTCGCCAGAGCATCACATATGTCCAAGCACTCCTGACTTTCAGGACATCTAGCACCACAGTGTAGTATAGAAACAATGCAGTGTGTACACAAAGAGTTCAGTCTTGGCCTGCACCTTACATTGGGCACAACACTCACCAAAAATTGGTATTGTTTCTACTAGAATCACAACATTTCACACACTCTGCTGCTCTCTCCTACCTGTTGTTCTCACTTTCTCAACCTGTGGCTGCTGGTTTCTTTAGTTGTGGCTTGTCTGGATCCTGGAATGTTGAAGGACCTATTTGGGGGAAAAAATGGCTACATTTAGAAAATTACAGCCAGCCCCGGCGTTAAATCAATAGCACCCACGATTAATAATTAGGCCTTCCTCCAGCCCCAACATTAAAATAATAGTATTCACATTTAATAAATAAACCTATTCCCTTCCTGCACACAGCAATACCTATTTCCTGCAACCATCACTGCCATTAAATAACTCATAGTCACATTTAATAAATAGACCTCATTCTCCCCAAACTCACCCCCATATTCAATAGCCCCCAAACCACCCCATCTTAAATTAATAGTCCCCACTATTAAATTGTCTCACCATCACCCTACAAACAAAATAGCGCCCATTAATTAGCCACCACTTACCGCACACACACTACATTGCAACAAGCCCTCTGTGCCATTACACACACATTACTGTGCCCCTTCTTCACAACTACACTGCACCCTCCATGCTGCTTTCCCCCCTTCTTTTTTACTTTGTGGCTCTCTCCCCCTTTTTTTTTAATCTGTGCTTCTGTCCCCCCCTTTTTTTTTAATCTGTGCTTCTCTCCCCTTTTTTATTTATTCTGTGCTTCTCTCCCCTTTTTTATTTATTCTGTGCTTCTCTCACCTTTTTTATTTATTCTGTGCTTCTCTTCCCTTTTTTATTTATTCTGTGCTTCTCTCACCTTTTTTATTTATTCTGTGCTTCTCTTCCCTTTTTTATTTATTCTGTGCTTCTCTCCCCTTTTTTATTTATTCTGTGCTTCTCTCCCCTTTTTTATTTATTCTGTGCTTCTCTCCCCTTTTTTATTTATTCTGTGCTTCTCTCCCCTTTTTTATTTATTCTGTGCTTCTCTCACCTTTTTTATTTATTCTGTGCTTCTCTCACCTTTTTTATTTATTCTGTGCTTCTCTTCCCTTTTTTATTTATTCTGTGCTTCTCTCCCCTTTTTTATTTATTCTGTGCTTCTCTCCCCTTTTTTATTTATTCTGTGCTTCTCTCCCTTTTTTTATTTATTCCGTGCCTCTCTCCACTTTTTATTTTACTCTCAGCCTCTCTCCCTCTTCTTTATAGCACTGGCCCTTTCCTCACCTTGCCTCTTCGTTTCTTTACTTACCTTTTGTCAGCTTCTTTCTTTTTCTCTTCTGTCTTCCACTCATTCTTCTAGCTTGGTCTTGTCTGGCGCTCCTCACTGACTGACTGTCGGGCGTGACTTGATGACATCACGTCATGTTCCAGCTCCCCCCACCAACGAGCTTGATGGACCGACCGCACCAACCCCCGCCCCCCCCCCCCCCCGCCGTGGAAAAAAAAGAAATACATTTTTAAAAAAACGCAAGATAAAAAAAATTAAAAAAATTAAAAATTAGAAGCGAGGGCCTGGCAAGCCCAGGCCCGGGTAAAATGTACCCGCCCCCTCCCCCCTCTCGGCGGCCCTGAGTAGGAGAGTAGGAGATGGGGTAGTTTGGGGGCTATTGAATATGGGGGTGAGTTTGGGGAGAATGAGGTCTATTTACTGGCTCTAGGAGAGAGCATAAGTAAATTAATTTCTCCTGTACATAACCTGCAGTAATATTTTGTAGAACCACATTTTGCAGCAATAACAGTTTTAAGACTTATGGTAAGTATGTACCAGATTTGCACATTATTTGGGATTGATTTTGACCCATGTAGATTTGTTCTAGGTTGTTCCGTTTAGTTCTAGAAGATGCTTGTGCGCTGCAATTTTCAACTAGTTCTGTATGGTATATAACATATAGGGAAAAGAGGCAGTAAGAGTCTGAGAGTCCCATCCTACAGGTACCCCATGGTTTAGCCTTATTGTAAATACCCCCATACCGTGAGAGGCATTGCTGCACAGTGATGAGTAGGCAGTATGGCAGAGGAGACCCTGGAGCATGGGATGGTGATCCTGAGGATCTGTGAATAGTCCATCTGCATGCCTGCAACTGGGTGAGCTGGATCAATTTTGAAAAGCCTGTATGAGGCACCTGTGGTCTGTGCCTGTGGAAACAATGCTCACAGCAGCAACTGGTATGCAACTTGTTCATTTCTAAGTACTGTGCAGGAGTGTTGAGTGTTGAAAGCATTACCATCTGTTTAAAAATGTGCAGGAGGAGATTGTTTGTTTTTTAACATAAGAACTGGTTTACAACAGCTTTGTGCTATGCTGGAGGAAGAGACAGTGTATTTATTATTATTTATTATTATTAATATTTATTTATAAGGCGCCACAAGGCATCCGCAGCGCCGTACAGAGACAAATAAAATCACAATACAATGGGAGACAGCACAGTACAGTAAACACAGCAACTCAGTACGCTCAATGCACAGCTAGAGAGGGCGGGGAAGGGGGAGGGAGGATCCGCAAACGACGGGGCCCAAGAAGGAGGGCGCGGAAGACAGGGAGACCCCCAGGGGGGAGGAGGGAGCGAGAGTGGACGTGGGGTGGAGGACCCTCGAGGGGGAGGGCTAAGTAGCTGGAGAGCAGAGTTAGAAGTGGTGGAAACAGGAGGAGAGATGGCCCTGCTCAGAGGAGCGTACAATCTAAGGGGAGGGGTGGACAGACAGAGAGACGCAGGGGAGAGAGGGAGAGTAGGGGGACAGAGGCAGAAGATAAGGTAGGAAGTTAAGTGGGAGACAGAAAGGCTTTAAGAAAAAGGTGGGTTTTTAGGGCCCGTTTGAAGCTGGACAGATTAGGGGAAGTTCTGATGGAGGGAGGGAGCTTGTTCCAGTGGAGGGGGGCAGCGCGGGCGAAGTTTTGGATACGCGCGTGGGAGGAGGTTATAAGGGGGGAAGAGAGGCGACGGTCAGAGGCAGAACGGAGAGGGCGGGATGGAGCATGAATAGAGAGGAGGGTGGAGATGTAGGGCGCAGTGGAGTTGGCGAGGGCCTTGTAAAAGAGGAGCGGCGAGAGAGGAAAATAAGCCTAGCTGCAGCATTAAGGACGGATCGAAGGGGATCGAGATGAGAGTGGGGGAGGCCAGTGAGGAGGAGGTTGCAGTAGTCCAGGCGGGAGATGATCAGAGAGTGGATAAGGCATTTGGTGGCATCTTGGGAGAGGAAGGGCCGGATGCGAGCGATGTTGCGCAGCTGGAAGCGGCAGGATTTAGCAAGAGAGAGGATGTGGGGGCCAAAGGAGAGAGAGGAGTCGAGGATGACACCAAGGCAGCGAAGTTGGGGGACAGGGGAGATAGAGGTGTTGTCGACAGTGATGGAGAGGTCAGAAGGGGATGGGGTATGAGAGGGAGGAAAAACTATGAGCTCAGTTTTGGCAAGGTTAAGTTTGAGGAATCGAGAGAACATCCAGGAGGAGATGGCAGAGAGGCAGGCGGACACCCTAGAGAGGAGGGAGGGAGAGAGATCAGGAGAGGAGAGGTATAGTTGAGTGTCATCAGCGTAAAGGTGGTAGCTGAAGCCGAAGGAGCTGATGAGTTCACCCAGGGAGGAGGTGTATAGAGAGAAGAGTAAGGGTCCCAGAACAGAGCCCTGAGGGACCCCGACTGGAAGGGTGGATGGGGGGGAGAGAGACCCAGAGGTGGTGACAGAGAAGGAACGGTGAGTAAGGTAAGAGGTGAACCAGGACAGGACTGGGCCGGAGAGGCCGAAAGACTGGAGGGTGTGAAGGAGGAGGGGGTGGTCAACGGTGTCAAAGGCTGCAGAGAGGTCAAGGAGGATGAGAAGGGAGAAGTGGCCCCTGGCTTTTGCAGAGAGGAGGTCATTGGTGACTTTAGCCAGGGCAGTTTCAGTGGAGTGGAGGGGGCGGAAACCAGACTGGAGAGGATCAAGGAGGGAGTATTCAGAAAGGTAGGAGGTGAGACGGCTGCAGACGAGCCTCTCGAGAATTTTGGAGGCAAAAGGGAGAAGAGATATGGGGCGATAGTTCGAGAGAGAAGTGGGGTCGAGATTAGGTTTCTTAAGAATGGGGGATACGAGAGCATGTTTGAAGGAGGAGGGGAAGATGCCAGTGGAGAGGGAGAGATTAAAGAGGTGAGCGAGGTGGGAGCAGGTGGTGGGGGAAAGGGAGCGAAGAAGGTGGGAGGGGATGGGATCCAAGGGGCAGGTAGTGGGGGGGGGAGGATAAAATGAGAGAGTGGACTTCCTCGCCGGTGGTGGGACGGAAGGAGTGGAGGGGAAGGTGGTTGGGGGGGGGAGGACAGAAGAGTGGGAGGGGTGGAAGAGAGAGTGGAGGAGGAGATTTCAAGTCGGATGGCCTTGATTTTAGAGGAGAAGAAGGAGGCGAAATCAGAGGCAGTCAGGGAGGAGGGGGCCAAAAGAGTGCTGAAGGTGGCAAAGAGGCGGCGGGGGTTAGAGGACTGGGAAGAGATGAGGGATTTAAAGAAAGATTGTTTAGCGAGTGAGAGGGCAGAGCTGTAGGATGAAAGGATGAATTTAAAGTGGAGGAAGTCAGCCAGGGAGCGGGATTTTCTCCAGTGACGTTCGGCGGAACGGGAGCATTTTTGGAGGAAGCGGGTAAATTTGGAGTGCCAGGGTTGGGGTTTGGAGCAGCGGGGGTGGACGAAGTGGGCAGGGGCGACCGCGTCCAGAGCGGAGGTGAGGGTGTGATTGTAGAGGGAGACCGCCTGGATAGGGCAGGCCTGGGAGGAAAGGGGAGAAAGGAGGGTATCAAGAGAGGAGGACAGAGAGGCAGGGTCAAGAGCATCGAGGTTGCGTATGGACAGAGTAGGTTTGGGCAGGGGGAGGGGAGCAGGAGAAGAGGAGAGAGAGAAGGAGAGAAGATGGTGGTCGGATAGAGGAAAGGGAGAGATGGAGAAGTCGGAGAGATTACATAGGTAGGAGAAGACAAGATCAAGGGAGTGACCAAGGCAGTGGGTAGAGGAGGAGGTCCATTGGGTGAGATCAAGGGAGGAAGAGAGGGTGAGCAGTTTGCTGGAAGCAGGGTAGGTGGGGTTGTCGATGGGGATATTAAAGTAACCGAGAATGATCGAGGGGAGATCGGAGGAGAGGTAGTGAGGAAGCCAGCTAGCAAAGTTGTCAAGGAAGAGGGAGGTGGGGCCAGGGGGGCGGTAGATGACAGTGACGCGGAGATGGATGGGGTAGAAGAGGCGGATGGAGTGAGCTTCAAAAGAGGAGAAGGAGAAGGAGGGTTCAGGGGGAATGACACGAAAAGTACAGGTGGAGGAGAGGAGGAGGCCAACTCCACCGCCAGGGCGGGCACCAGGCCTGGCGGAGTGGGTGAAGGAGAGGCCACCATAGGAGAGGGCAGCGGGGGAAGTAGTATCAGAATCGGAGAGCGAGGTTTCAGTAACGGCAAGAAGGTTAAAGGAGTTGGATAGAAAGAGATTGTGGATAGCAGTCAGCTTGTTGCGGACGGATCTGGCATTCCAGAGGGCACAGAAGAAAGGGGGAGAGGAGAGGGGGGAAATGGGGATGAGGTTAGCAAGATGAGCAGCGCGCGGGGGATGGCGGGGAGGAACGGGAGAGGTAGGGCGGGGGGAGAGTATGGGTATGGAGTGAGAGCGGGGAGGCATAGTAGGGAGAGAGAGTAACAGAACAGTGAGATAGTGGGGGCAGTGAAAAACAGGTAAGAACAAAGGCAGGAAGACAATGAAAAGGTGGAAGATAATAACGAATTAGGGCGTGGAGGGCATGGAACAACAGTACAGTGAGATAATAAGGACAATGAAGACAGGTAAGAATGATAGCAGAACAGTAAGATAGTAAGGACAGCGGATAACAGGTAAGAATAAGCAGGGAGACAATAGCAAGATGGAGGACAATAACCAATTAGGGCATGGAAGGCAAAGAATAATAGAAGGAGAGGTAATAAGGACAATGGAAATAGGCAAGAATAATAACAGGTAAAACTAGTTGCTAGTAAATATAAAATCAGGAAAAACAAGATAAAGGCATATAAATAGTAGAATAATAACAGGTAAAAAGTAGAAACTTGTAAATGTACAATCAGGAAAAACAAAATAATGGCATATAAAATAATGTTTTATATGCAGTTGATGCAGTTAAGCCAGGGATTCAGCAGGAGAAGGGTCAACTGACAAGTCGGGTCGATACACAGTAGATCAATTGATGCAGGTAAGCCAGGGATTCAGCAAGAGAAGGGTTAATTGACAAGCCGGGTCGGTACACAGTAGATCAATTGATGCAGGTAAGCCAGGGATTCAGCAGGAGAAGGGTTAATTGACAAGCCGGGTCGGTACACAGTAGATCAGTTGATGCAGATAAGCCAGAGATTCAGCAGGAGAAGGGTTAATTGACAAGCCGGGTCGGTACACAGTAGATCAGTTGATGCAGATAAGCCAGGGATTCAGCAGGAGAAGGGTTAATTGACAATCCGGGTCGGTACACAGTAGATCAGTTGGTGCAGATAAGCCAGGGATTCAGCAGGAGAAGGGTTAATTGACAAGCCGGGTCGGTACACAGTAGATCAGTTGATACAGATAAGCCAGGGACTCAGCAGGAGAAGGGTTAATTGACAAGCCGGGTCGGTACACAGTAGATCAGTTGATGTAGATAAGCCAGGGATTCAGCAGGAGAAGGGTTAACTGACAAGCCGGGTCGGTACACAATAGAACAGTTGGTGCAGATAAGCCAGGGATTCAGCAGGAGAAGGGTTAATTGACAAGCCGGGTCGGTACGCAGTAGATCAGTTGATACAGATAAGCCAGAGACTCAGCAGGAGAAGGGTTAATTGACAAGCCGGGTCGGTACACAGTAGATCAGTTGATGTAGATAAGCCAGGGATTCAGCAGGAGAAGGGTTAACTGAAAAGCCGGGTCGGTACACAGTAGATCAGTTGATGCACATAAGCCAGGGATTCAGCAGGAGAAGGGCCAACCGACAAGCCGGGTCGGCACACAGTAGATCAGTTGGTGCAGATAAGCCAGGGATTCAGCAGGAGAAGGGCCAACCGACAAGCCGGGTCGGCACACAGTAGATCAGCCGATACAGACAAGCCAGGGACTCAGCAGGAGAAGGGTTAATTGACAAGCCGGGTCGGCACACAGTAGATCAGTTGATGCAGACAAGCCAGGGACTCAGCAGGAGAAGGGTTAATTGACAAGCCGGGTCGGTACACAGTAGATCAGTTGATGTAGATAAGCCAGGGACCCAGCAGGAGAAGGGCCAACTGAAAAGCCGGGTCGGTACACAGCAGACCAGTTGATGCAGACAAGCCAGGGACTCAGCAGGAGAAGGGCTAACCGACAAGCCGGGCCGGCACACAGCAGATCAGCTGATGCACATAAGCCAGTGATTCAGCAGGAGAAGGGTCAACCGACAAGCCGGGTCGGCACACAGCAGATCAGCCGACGCAGACAAGCCAGGGACTCAGCAGGAGAAGGGTCAACCGACAAGCCGGGTCGGCACACAGTAGATCAGCCGACAGTAGATCACACAGTGTAATAAAGTTTGTTTCCGGGTTCAAATTCAGATTGCTGGGTGCCCAATTTAATTTGCACCACACCACTGGACAAGATTGTGCTCACGTGTAAACTGTCTTAAACACCTGTTTATTCAGGGGAGGGGGGGTTGATGGGGGTCCTCTGGTATTGTTTGCCTGTACACATCAGCAACAATGACTGCATGTAGTTGCATCATAGGACACCAGGGGCAGGAATCACAGTTTCACAGACTCAAGTGGATTGAAATCGGGGTTTTGGCTGGGCCCTTGTAGGAAAAGCACCTTTTGTGTTCTTGAGTAACTTCAATATTAGTTTGACCTTGTGTTTGGTATCATCATCCTGCCTAAGCTTCATTTTGTTTAAGCAGTCTGATACCTCATTCACACTGCCTAAAAAACCCGGGTTTTTGCCAGGGTGAGCTCCAACGACCCGGGTAGAGAAGGGGGTCAGTGCAAAATCCTGGGTCTAATGACCTGGGAATTAGACCCAGGACTTTTGCAGGGTTATTTCTGTGTCCGTCCCGGGTCACCTCCCGTGTAAACGGTGTGACCTGGGTTTTTTAACACGGGTCTCACCGAACACCATTGAAAAGTACAAAAAAAAAAATCATCATCACAAGAAGAGCCAATCGGAGCTCCTCTTGTGATGTTGCCAGGGAGAGTTCAGTGTGAATACGGCCTACCTGGGAATTTGCCGGGTCCAAGGTCCAGTGTTAACGTGGCCTCTGAGCTGGGATGCTCTGTGACACGGCAAAAACCCAGCTTGAAAACCCTGGGAAATTGCAGGGGTGGCAATGTGAAAGTGGTATGAAACAGGTTTTCTTGCAGTATTTTCCATACTTGCCAGCATAGGCAAGTTGTTTCCCGGGAAGTCCAGGGGGCAGGTGTGTGGGGACGGGGCTCCAAAAATCAGGTCATTAGCCCCACCCCCAAAAAGTCATCACTATTTTGGTCCAATAAAAATAAGGGGTGGGGCCGCAATGACCCGTGCACTAAGCCCCACCCCCTGCGTTTAATTTACAGAGCTGGAGCAGGAGAATTGCCTGCTCTCCCTGGAGTCCGGGAGAACTCCCAGAAATTCGTGAGTCCCCTGGACATTCCGGGAGAGTAGGCAACTATGGTATGGTATGGTATGGTATGGTATCCTGCTAATGATAAGCAGCCCCACAGAATAGCAATACCACCACCATACTTCACTGTGGGTATGGTGGTTAAGAAGTGTGGACAGTGATAGATTAGCACAGCATATATTGTTTTAAACTTTGGCCAAAGAGATTCAAATTGGTTTCATCTGGTCACAAAACCTTTTCCCACATTGCAGCTGGGTCACTGTCATACTTTTTGGCACACTTCAGTTGTGTTTTTACATGGCTAATTTTGAATAATGACTTCCTTTGTACCACCCTCTCACACAGGCCAGTGTTATGCAGAGCTCTAGATATGGTTGACTGGTACATCTTTGCTTCAGTCTCAGCTATTGAACTCTGTGGCTCCTTCAAAGAGTTTACCGGCCTCTCTGTGGCAACTCTCACTATACTTCTTCTTGCTTGTGTAGAGAGTTTTGAGGGTCAACCTCTTCAAGGCAGCATCTGGGTGGTTTGGTGTAGCTTGCACCTCCTGATAATAGAACCAACAGTGCCCACTTTGACATACAAAAGCTTGTATATTGTATAGTACACTCTTCCTAATTTATGCATTTCTATTACTTTATTTCTAAGTTCTTTGAAATGCTCTTTAGCAAAGGTGTAACTACCATAAGTGCAGGGAATGCAGCTTCTATGAAGTCCAGAGCTAAGAGTGTCAAAAAATATAGGTGTATATACTGTATATATACAGGGTGGTCCTAAGTGTGGAAATACCCTTTTAAAAAACTGTAAAAATTAAAGTTACATTCAAGATGACCGCCATACTGGCCACATAAACTTTTTAGGGTAACACCACCCAGATCATATGTGTAGTGTCACTCACCGGACTGTGAGTGCCATTTCTCCTGTGTTCAGGAACCGTGGCCGTCCGCCATCCTGAGGGTCTGCGCATGTGCAGCGCTTATGAAACCTTCAGTTCCTGTTGCTTTTAATTGATTGGATGATCAGGCAACCCTCCCTATTTAAACCACCTGTGATCATTACCTGGTTGCCTGATCTTGGAGTCTCATTCCCCATGAGCCTCTGAAGGTGTTCCTGTGTTTCCTCGTGTATTCAGCTCCAGCTGATTCCTGTCTACTACGTTTGTGGTTTCCAGACCACTTCAACTCTCCTGTGTTCATCGTGTCTGCACTCAGCTTATTCCTATCTGCTACTGCTTCCGGATTCCAGTCCGCCTCAACTCTCCTGTGTTCAGCATGTCTGCTCTCCGCTGCTTCCGTTACTACTGCCGGTTTCCAGATCGTCTCAACTCTCCTGTGTTGATCGTGTCAGCTCTCCACTGATTCCTATCTGCTTCTGCTGCCAGATTCCAGACCGCCTCTACTCTCCTGTGTTCAGCGTGCCTTCCCTCCGCTGCCTCCGCTTCTTCTGCCGGATACCAGACAGCCTCAACTCTCCCGTGTTCATCATGTTTCCAGTTTTACTTACTACTGCTTCCTGAGTATTGCTCCGTTTATTACCGGTTACCTTCCGTGCGCTGCACCATCCTGATTACTGCTTCCAGCATCCAGTGGTCTCTCCTCCTGCCGGCGTTCAGCCGTTCAGGTATCCCTGCACGTCTCCTTGACAGCCTGCTCTCCTGAACCGCAGTATGCATACTTTCCATTGACTTTGCTATTGTATCGCATATCCGTCTGGACTGTGCTGTGTTCATCTCCGGAGTCTTCCATCTACTGAGACTATTGTTACTATTGACTTTGTTTCCTATTGCCTGGATCTCTATAGTGACTTTGTATACTTCAAGCAGCGCTTGTTAGTTATTATTGTATTGTGGTTATCATCGTGGGATCAAGTTCCGTGTGCCCCGTGTATCCTCAGTATTCCATTCATCTCCTCGTGCCCTCCTCACATATATATATAGCAGTGGTACAACTTGCTGTACGCAGACCACTGACTCCTATTTCCCATTGGCACCAGTTTCAAGTATCCTCTCACATAAGCAGTGGTACAACTTGCTGTACGCAGACCACTGACTTCCCCGTTACCTACTTGCACCTGGAATCCATTCCTTCACTATAGACAGTGGTACAACTTGCTATACGCAGACCACTGACTTTTACTACCTCCTCTCTACTCCTGGACATTCCTCCTCACTATAGCAGTGGTACAACTTGCTGAACGCAGACCACTGACTCTCCTCACGTTTACTTGTCCATCTGGTTCCTCGTGTACATACATCTAAGTCATTACCAGTTGCTGCTAGTCATAGACTTTCCTTGAGCATCCTCTCTCATAATCTGCTGATTCTCCTGTTCCGTTGTCACCCTGCTACCAGAGGACCATAGTACCAGCTATATTACTCTGGTAAGAACATCATCTGGTGATATCCTGGGCAAAGACTCCTAGTGCCCGTGACATGTAGACACTGGATTAATTTTTCCAATTCTACTACAACTAGACCTCTACAACCTCTCATCTAGCTGTACATTGAACTTCCGAGTTACTGTGCTTTTTGTTAACTGTTCCGTGCTGTCTCTCCCTGTATCGTGTTTCTGTCTGTCCCTGTACGGCGCTACGGAAACCTAGTGGCGCCTTATAAATAAAAATTAATAATAATAATACAACAGCAATAGGCTGTGCTGACCAACCTGGGGCTGAGTTTCATTATAGAAGGGGGACCCCACGCTGCAGGTTCCCCTGCTTTAGTGCCACTAGCCCCAGGCTTGTCATGCACACGACTGGATTCCCTAGGGTGTTTGGGTCCGCAAAAAAAATACGGACCCCCTCTCTAGTGGTACCTGTTATGACTTTGCCTGTGTTTTTGTATGTGTCAGCAGTACCTTTAATCCTCCAGAGGTGCTGCTGTTCTGCTCCCGAGCTTGCACCATGCCTGAAGGGGTTAACCTCCTTGCTAATTAGAACTGCACCTGCCTCAACCTGTGCTCAGTGCAGTTCATCCGTGTATTCCTGGCTGCTGCTTGAGATCCCCCTGTTCCAGTTTGGTTCTGCTGATACTTGATCTCCTGTTGTGACCTTGGCCTGTTTACCATTTATGCTTGTTTGCTCATGACCCCGAACTCTGCCTGGATACTGGATACTGCTTGAACTCTCGTTGCCCTAGACCTCGGCCGGATTACCGGACTAAGCTAGTTTGCTTGTGACCCTGTACTTTGCCTGGACTCTGTTTGCTTCCCTGGACACACTCTTGCATCCTGGCATTGGGTAACTCACCATTCTTATCCCTGCATTTAAACTATATTTACATTCACTGAAACCTGTATTTCTATGTACTTGCCACACCTGTTCATATTTATGTTGGGAGCTATACCTGTTTATGAACTGAATCTTTGCTTATATATTTTGCCTGAATAAAGACATTTGTATTATACTTCCGTGGCCGCTTCCTGAGTTTACTAGGAATCATAACAGTACCCAGCCGTGATAAAAGCACTCAGGCTCTTACCATACCCCTGGGCATTAGGTGTGGGGTAATAAATGGTTAAAATTAGAATAAACACTATTTTAAGTTGGTGCACTACAGGTCCAAACAAGCCCAGGCTGCCATTAACAGTCTTGGCATGCTTGTGTTTGTAATACTAAAAACACCAGCATACCCATGTCCGCTAGGGCATGCTGACACTTGGAGAACCACGAGTGTCAGCATGCCCTGACACCCAGGGGCCACTGTAACCCAAAATTTAAATCAACTACACTCCTCCTTTAAACCACATTTTATTTAACAAATATTAAAAAAACCATTCATACTCACCAATCTTGTCTTTATCTGTATAATCCATATAGTCCAAGCTTTTAATCCAGTGTTTTTTAAAAAAAAAAATTGTATTATTTTGCAATTTTAACAAAATAATAAAATGGCTTGAAACAATGAAAACTACTTAGCACACTGAGAAAGACCTGTCGCAAAATGAAAATCTGACAGCTGCAAATTCTGTTTATAACCTGGGACTTTCCCACACTATCAGTAGGAATTCCCTAGGTTATAAATAGAACTTGCGTCTTTCATATTTTCATTATGTGGCGGCTGTTTCTGCATAGAGAAGCAAGTTTGCGTCGTCTGTATGGTTTGTTTTGTTGCCAAGCGTGTTCCAAAGTATTATTTTGGTGGTTTCAAGCGCTAAGATAAGACTTTTTTTCAACATGTTTGGAATTTTGTTATGGTTTGTTTTTTTTATGGACAGCTACAGGACCTTTGAAAATTTGTTTTGGGGTTTAAAGCTTAGAAAAATTGGATCCATTAAAATTTAGAATTATTGCATCCATTAATGCTTAGAAGAATTAAAGATGAAGTGGAGGATGCTCTGCTATGGAGCATGCTAGCTTTCAGGAACTATTTTAAACTCCAGCGGTGATATACCCCATTTGCTGATAACCTTTACTTCTGGTACCAAATAGCACAATACCAAGACAACACACGTTTAATATGATAAAAGTTCTGTCTTTAATTCAAATACTATTACCTTTAATAGTGCGCGTAAAAACCATTATTACGGTAGTTTTCTCGCTGGATTTCAGCTCGCAGCTCCAGCTTACTATTACCGTAATAACGGTATTAGTTTTAACGCCGCGGAAAACTGCGAGAATTGAATATGCCCCATAGTATATCAACATGTGCCATATGAACACACTGTGGTTCTCAAAGCCTGATGTATTAGTCCTCTTATTGGGACCTATTCCAATAATCCATTAAAAGGAATAGTGGTGAGGGAATAGAACCACAACAGATCGGGTCACTGACTATAATATAAATAGTATCAGTCTCTGTTCAAATAAGTAAAGTCCCGTACAGCAGGAATCCAATATGTGAAAAAGTTCCCAGAAAAGCAGTCTCTGTTCGAGTCACAAAGTGAATCTGGGGTCACATTAAAGTTCAATTCGAGTGTTGTGGTGTCGGATCACCACACGGAAGGAGACTTATCCTGTAAGGGCTGTGGTGGTATTTCCTCTTCCAATGTCCCTCTCCTCTGGATCCTCACAATAGATGCGATGGTGAGCCTAGATGCCGAACAAGCCGCGGCCGCGACTTTGTCCGGTCTGCGCATGCGGCAAAGTGTAGAAAATACTGTTCCTTTGTTAGCCCTGATTCGGAGCACGTATGGGGAGCAGTGTAGAGGGAAATAAGCAACGTGTTTCCCCTATGGCTTCCTCAGGGATAGTGATGTCAGTGTGATTAGGGACAGGTTTTTAAAGGCGCCCAGGATGGTGATCTATTCCATGATTGGTAGAGCGAATGGTAGCTTCTGATTGGTCCCAGCCATAATTGATAGAATCTGCAGCTGGTTACACTCGTGGTCTCAATGTTTAGTATTATATAGCAAGTACATCCACCCATTCAGAGATGCAGTAAAAATACAAAAGGTGAACAGCATTATGTATAAGCATACAGTAATGTACATGTTATATAATCAACCTTAAAGTGGAAAACACTTTTCCATACGTATTCTGTCAGGTTACAAGTGGGTGGTATTGTCATGGTTTGGGATGACAATATTCAAAGAACCCTTAATAAAGCACTGTAACAGAGATTCCTATATATCAAAATTGCAGAAATGATGCACAGATGTAATTCAGTTACTAGTTAGAAATAAATAGAAGAATCAGAGAAATTGACTCAGCTCAAAGTCAATATTTAAACACTTTGGAACTAGGGTTTTCAGATTGAATATAAATCTGGATTTTTCTTGGGAGATCAAATTGATATAGTCCCCCCCCTCCATGGTCTATTCTTTTTTAAATGCCCAGGAATTGGAACAGGGAGGGATCCTGGGCATGATGGGTCAGAAAATGCTCTGAAACAATATGTTTGTCAAACCCTTTCCTGATGTTCCTCTGGTGCTCTGATATTCTTACATGGAGTTTTCTGATTGTTCTTCCAAAATACTGTAAACCACACGGGCATTGTAACAAGTTTATGACCCCTGTGGTATCACAAGTAATTCTACTATCCACAGTGTGTTCCTCCTCAGTGATATGGGATATGTAAGAGGTAATGGGTTTAGTATTGTGAATAAGGCCTGTTTTACATGCCTGGCACTTGTTACAATGGTAGCATCCTCTCTCCTTCTCCCCTAACCATGTGCTTTTGGGGGCAGTGGTATTGGGAGGGATAGTGCTCTTAACTAGTTGTTTCTTAAAATTATTTGCTTTGGTGCATATTAACTTTGGTTTTTCTGGGAGGAGATCTTTCAGTTTGTCATCTCCTAATACTATCTTCCAATGTTTTTTGAAAACGTACTCTATTTTCTTAGTCATGACTGAATCTGGAAATAAAGGGAACTGAAATAGGTTCCGCCTTCCTATCTTTTTTGTCTAGAAAGACTTCCCTAACTGTATTTTTGACGACAAGGAAAGCATCTTCAACAGATTTCTAATTATAATCCCTTTCTAGGAAACTATCTCTAAGGGTGTCGGCTTGTATTTCATACTGGTCCAATTTGGAGCATTTCCACTGTAATCTTGTAAATTGACCTTTTGGTATGTTTTGAATCCAATTTTTGTGATGGCTACTGGTTGAGGGAATGTAAGAATTTGAGTCTACTTCTTTGAAGAACGTTTTAATTTCAATCCTATCACCCTCAATATAAATCTCCAGGGGTTATGGTTGTCTCGGTAGAACAATGGATCCCCAGACTCTGCTGAATGACTGAGCTCTCTCACAGGCACGGAGTCTAACGAGTAGGTGGTTTTCACCAGGGACCCCCGCATAGCAGTATGGGCTTAGCGGCACCTATTCCACAGATCTCGACCCCGAGACAGAGAGTACAGCAGAGAGTTGAGGAGGAGCCAAACAGAGGCAGGAGACTGAGGGTAGCACCGAGGGGTAGATCAGGTGAAGGTGCCCGGGTCACCGGAACAGCGTCATCCCAATGCCGGTTGTGAGGAGAAATACTGATAGGCATAATACAGGAAGCTTTGAGTAGAGGTAGAAAAGTCACTGGACCAGCGGGTTCAATGCTGGGAGAGAGCAGACTGATACCACATAGGTAACTGGAGATGGCTGCAGAGAAGTCACAGGAACATCGGTAGCTCTGAGAGACAGTGGGTGGAGAGAACCGAAGCTGACATGACACAGGTAACTCAGGTAATGGTAGAGGAGTCACTAGAACAGCGGGTTCAATGCTGGAGGTGAGCAGGCTCATACCACGTAGGCAACTTGAGACGGCTGCAGAGAAGTCACAGGAACAGCGGTAGCTCTGAGAGGCAGCGGGTGGAGAGAACCGAAGCTGACATAATACAGGTAACTCAGGTAATGGTAGAGGAGTCACTGGAACAGCGGGTTCAATGCTGGAGGTGAGCAGGCTCGTACCACATAGGCAACTTGGGACGACTGCAGAGAAGTCACAGGAACAGCGGTAGCTCTGAGCGGCAGCGGGTGGAGAGAACCGAAGCTGACACGATACAGGTAACTCAGGTAATGGTAGAGTCACTGGAACAGCGGCTTCAATGCTGGAGGAGAACAAGCTGGTATCACAACACGCAGGCCACAACGGAAGACAGGAACCAGATCCTAGAGCACAGGAAGTGAGCTTGAAGAACAGGCAATAGGCAGGTGCACCTGGGAGGTTTAAAGAGTGCTCCACGATCCCGCGGCCAATGAGGGAAGAGGGGAGGTTCCAAAAGTGGACTGCGATTCTGCACATGCGCAGACCAGATTGCCAACAGATGCCAGGATATGCCAGCATTAATGCTTGTAGGAAGGAGGTATAGGTACAGGTGCCCGCAAGCGGGATCAAGGCATGACACCAGTTCTAAGAATGGAACCATTTGATCACTAAGATTGGCTGTGAAGTGCAGATTGAAGTTGTTTTGGTTGATATATTCCAAAAACATGTCCAGCTCATTTCTGGTACCTGTCCAAATGAACAGGACATCGTCTATGAACCGAAACCAAGTAAAAATATGTTGGGCAAATGGGTTGTTGTCCCAAATTGTAAAATTCTCCCATTCTGCCACAAACAGGTTCACGCCCATAGCAGTTCCCACGAACCTGTTTGTAGAAGTGGCCCTCAGACCAGAAATATGAAGGCGATGCCTTTAATGATGAAGTTAATTTGTTCGATGGGTATACTAGATTCCTTCATGAGGATACTTCTTACATGCGTGCAACCTGCACCATGGTCAATAATTGTGTATAACGAAGTGACATCGCAAGTGGCCAAAATGTATCCCGCCTCCCATTTGATGTCCTTCGGTATTCCTAACACATGTCCTGTGTCCCGTAAATAGCTTCTCTGTTTGGTGACTAGTGGTTGAAGGAAGGAGTCAATATATTCAGATAGATTGGTAGTGAGTGATTGAATGCCAGAAACAATAGGTATACCCGGTGGGTGGTCAAGTGTTTTGTGAATCTTAGGGAGTTGATATATGACTGGTAATCTTGGAAACTTGATATAAAGAAAGTCTAGTTCTGTCTTGCTCAGTATGCCCTTTTCAAAGGCTGGTGTAAGTAACTTCTCCTGATAAAATCTAGTTCATTGGGGAGGCGTTCATAAGTATTGGTATCATTGAGCTGTCTATTATGTTCCTCTAAATAATCTTCCTTATCAAGGATGGTGATAGCCCCACCCTTGTCTGCTGGTTTAATGATTAAATCATGATTATCTCTCAATTCTTTCAACGCTATTTTTTCCTTCTTGGTCAAATTGGAGCTGCTATTAGATTGGTGATGTATGGGGAGACTATTTAAATCTTCCAATACCAATTTCTGAAATGAGGTGATAAATGGTCCCTTTAAACAGAGCCGGATTTAGACCTCATGGTGCCCTAGGCAAGATATTGGTTTGGGCCCGCCCCCGCTATGCCCCCCCCACCCCCGAGAAGTAGCGGTATGGCCTACTACCATATACACCCCACTTCCACCACTGCTTACCTTTCAATTCACACAAATTGTACTTTATCTTTAACTAAACTTAGGTATTAATCATAATTAACATGTCAAGAAACTGCAGTTCAGGGTTAGCAAGCCCAGTAATAAAAAAAACAGCAGTCTCCTATCACTACCATGTCACAGACCGTCCGCCACTACAGTTACTGACTGCAGCCCTCTACCTACAGAAACATGAAAAAGCGCTGGAATGCAATAATCATGTTAATATGTCAGTCTTCTGCATGAATCCCATAGTGCAACATTTAAACAAGTCAGATCTCCTCATAATATAAATCCCACCAGATTCAGGATAGTTGGCAGACTGCCCAGCTCTCTCCTACCTGTTCTCGTTACTTTCACGGCTTGTGGCTGCTGGTGTCTTTAGATCAGCTGCTACTTGTCTGGATCCTGGAATGTTGGAGGCCCTATTTGGAAAAAAAAATTGGGTACACGAAATTTAGTAAACTCCAACCAGCCCCTGTGTTAAATCAATATAGCACCCACATTTTATAAGTAGACCTCTCTCCAACCAAAACATTAAATTAATAGCATTCACATTTAATAGACCTATTTCCCTCCAACCAGCTCCAACATTAAATTAATAGTGTTACTGTCACGCTGTAGGCCTATGAGGCTGAAGATGATATGACACTAACCGGTATTGGTGCCACTGGTCAAACAGGCACGGAGTCTAACGTACCCCTGGTGTTCACCAGGGACCCCCGCAAGGAGGTTTGGACTTCGCAGCAGAGAGCACGCAGGTCGCGGTCCTGTAAGCCAGTTACCAGTGTAGCGTAGAGAGGTCAGACGGTTCCGGGTCACAGCAATCAGGAATATCAGGTACAAAAGGGTAATCCAAAGAATAGTCGCCAAGCCGAAGTCACAGTACAGAATGGGTCACACAGAAGAGTAGAATGGTCGCCAAGCCGGTGTCACAACAGGTAATCAGGAATCAGAATACTCAGGAGTATGGAGGAAATAGGGAAGCCAGGAACACTGGTGGTGAACCTGTTACTCTGGCACCCTAATGGCGCCAGAGGCAGGTTTAAATAGAGTCTAGACTGAACTGATTGGTGGAGAGCGGTGGAGGCAGCGGGAACAGAGGCAGCGTCCCGTTGCCTAGCAACGGAACTGAGACCAGGGCGCATGCGCCCGCTATCCGGAAGTCCAGCGGCAGCCGACGGGGAGATCAGACGTCCGTTCCCCGTCTGACAGGGAATCAGCAGGGACGGCGTCTGACAGTACCCCCTCCCCTCCTCCCTCTCAGAGAAGGATTGCCTTTCCTCAGAAATTTTGCAAGGAGACGAGGAGTATGAAGGTCGGCCTCCGAGACCCACGATCTCTCCTCCGGACCGTAACCTCTCCAGTGTACAAGATACTGAGGTTTGCGCTGGAAGAAACGTCTCTTCAGAATCCTCTCGATCTTGAATTCATCCCCTAAAGATGTTTTAATAGGTGGAGGAGGAGCAGGTTCTCTGAAGAATTCGTTGAGAATCAGCGGTTTCAGCAATGTAATATGAATTGTGTTATGGATTCTAAGAGACGGAGGTAATGCAAGTTTGAAGGAGACGGAATTAATGACTTGTGATATGGCAAAGGGACCAATAAATTTAGGAGCCAATTTCATGGATGGAACTTGAAGTCGAAGATTGCGTGTAGAAAACCAAACACGGTCTCCTACCCTTAGTACTGGAGCAACTCTTCTATGAAGATCAGCCGCTTTCTTCTGTCTCTGTACAGAAGTAGACAGTGCTTCTTTGGTTTGAGACCAGATTTGAGAGAAGTCATGGATGAGAGTATCAGCCGCCGGTACTAGAGAGGAGGGAGCCTCAGACAAAAGAGGAGGAGTGGGATGTCTGCCGTAGATAATAAAAAATGGAGAACGCCCAGAGGAGGAATGTAGAAGATTGTTGTGGGTGAATTCGGCCAAATACAGAAGATCATTCCATGTCGTTTAATGATCAGAAGCAAAACACCGTAGAAAACACTCCAAGTCTTGATTCACTCGTTCTGTCTGTCCGTTAGTTTGGGGGTGATATCCGGAAGAAAATTTGAGACTGACTCTAATCTTTTTACAAAAAGCTCTCCAGAACTTAGCGACAAATTGTACTCCTCTGTCAGAGATGATCTCTTGAGGGCATCCATGAAGACGGAAGATGTTCTTTAGAAACAAATCTGCGAGTTTAGGAGCTGAAGGGAGTCCTTTACAAGGAGTGAAGTGTGACATTTTTGAAAAGCAGTCTACCACAACCCAGATGGTATTGTAGCCATTGCTCAAAGGAAGATCAGTGATGAAGTCCATCGTAATGCTGGTCCAGGGAGAATCCGGAATAGGCAGAGGAAGGAGAAGACCAGGAGGACTTTGTCTTGGCACCTTGTGGCGTGCACAAACCGAACATGCAGATACGAATTTTTGAACATCTGAAGCCAGTTTAGGCCACCAATAATATCTGGAGAGGAATTCTTTGGTTCTCTTGTAACCGGAATGGCCGGCGAATTTGGACTCGTGAGCCCAACATAGTAGTTTAGAGCGGAGATGAGGTTTCACGAATGAACGCCCTGGAGGGGGAGAGATTACTGAAGAATTGGTGATGGCCACTGTTTGTATTGGATTTAGAATCATCTTGTTGTCTAAACAAGTGAGAGTACCGTCATTATCAAAGGACCTGGAGAGAGCATCGGCCTTGGAATTTTTGGAACCGGGACGAAAGGTGAGAATGAGTTGGAACCTGGCAAAGAAAAGAGACCAGCGAGCTTGACGGGGGTTAAGACATTGTGCTTCCTGGAGATAAGTAAGATTTTTATGATCTGTCACGACCGTGACGGGATGTAAGGCACCCTCTAGTAAGTGACGCCACTCCTCAAGGGCAATCTTGATGGCTAATAATTCCTTGTCACCGATTCCATAATTTAGTTCAGTGCTAGAGAATTTCTTAGACAGGAATCCACAAGTCTCTAATGTTCCTGAAGCAGATTTTTGGGAAAGTATAGCTCCAATCCCGACTGAAGAAGTGTCCACTTCAATAAAAAACGGTCTCCCTTGGTCTGGCTGTTTGAGTATAGGGGCCGAAAGAAATGCTTCTTTAAGAGTTTTGGAAGCCAATATGGCTTCGACAGGCCATGGTTTGCTGCAGGCACCTTTTCGAGTTAAAGCGGTAATTGGACAAATAATGGACGAAAAGCCTTTAATGAACTGCCGGTAATAATTGGCAAAGCCGATGAAGCGTTGGGTAGCTTTGAGACCAATAGGTAATGGCCAGTTGACAATGGCCTTCACTTTCTGCGGATCCATCAGCAGGCCGGTGCCAGAAACTATGTATCCTAGAAATGGAACTTGTGAACGCTCAAAAAGGCATTTCTCCAGCTTGCAATATAAGGAATGTTTCCGGAGGCGAGAAAGAACAGTCTTGACGTGGAGACGATGAACATGTAAGTCAGATGAAAATATCAAAATATCGTCCAGGTAGACAATCACAAATTGATACAGAAGATCCCTGAAGATCTCGTTGACAAAATCTTGAAACACTGCAGGGGCATTGCAAAGTCCAAACGGCATGACTAAGTACTCGTAGTGCCCGTCACGGGTGTTAAATGCCGTTTTCCACTCATCGCCCTTCCGAATGCGGATTAAGTTGTAGGCCCTTCTGAGATCTAATTTAGAGAAGATTTTGGCTCCTCTAATCCGGTCGAACAATTCAGTGATCAATGGAAGCGGATAGCGGTTCTTGATAGTAATATCATTAAGACGGCAGTAGTCTATGCACGGTCTTAATGAACCGTCTTTTTTCTTTACAAAAAAGGATCCGGCTCCTGCTGGCGAGGTAGACTTTCTGATAAATCCTCTTTGAAGGTTATCTGATATATATAAAGACATTGCCTTAGTCTCAGGGAGAGCTAGAGGATAAACTCTACCTTTGGGAATAGTTTTTCCGGGAATTAGCTCAATAGGACAATCCCATGCTCGATGTGGAGGGAGCGTCTCTGCAGCGGTTTTGCTAAACACATCAATAAAGTCTAAGTACGGCTCTGGTAGTTTGAGGTGAGAATCCAGAGAGAGATAAGGAAGTTGGTTAGGAGGGAGTATTTTCGAGAGGCATTGATTGAAGCATGAGGAGCCCCAGGAGGTAACTTGAGCGAGAGCCCAATCGAATGGTGGTGAATGTTTTCTGAGCCATGGTAGCCCTAAAATGATGGAGTTAACTGACTGTGGGATAACCAGGAACTGAATCCACTCTTGATGGAGAACCCCTACCTGCAACTGAACTGGAGCAGTAGTGTCAGTGATGGAACCGTTGCTGACACGGTTACCGTCAACTGCAGTAAGAACCAGAGGTTGCGGCAATGGAGTGCAGGGTATGTGAAGCTTCGACACCAGAGTGGCAGAGATGAAATTTCCTGCAGGTCCGGAATCCACAAAAGCAGAGCAATTTAGGGAAGAGTCCGAAAATGTGAGGGTGACAGGCATCAGAAAACTGTTATCTTTGGAAGGAGAGGGAGAATGGAGACATGAACCTAGAACAACCTCCCTGGTGTTGCCTAGGCGGTGAAGTTTTCCGGCCTCTTGGGACAAGAAGATAGCAGATGGCCGGATTCTCCACAGTACAAACACAAATGATTCTTGATCCAGCGTTCTCTCTCATCCCGTGACAGACGAGAGCGTCCAATTTGCATCGGCTCCTCCGCCGGGAGAGCTGGAGATTGAAAACGAGGAGCCAAACGTACAGTGCAACGACCTTGGACCCTCTCCTGAGAGCGCTCTTGAAGGCGAATGTCTACCTTGACACACAAAGAGACCAAGTCGTCAAGCTTGGATGGAAGCTCTTGCGAAGCCAGTGCGTCCTTGATAGGGTCTGACAGGCCTTGCCAATAGGTGGCAGAGAGAGCTTCATCATTCCAGCCCAATTCTGAGGCTAAGGTACGGAACTGAACCGCGTATTGACCTGCAGTTAAAGAACTTTGGCGAAGAGCTAACAAACTGGATGCAGCCGAAGACACACGACCTGGTTCGTCAAATACCCTCCGGAAGTTCTCAATGAAAGTGTCAGAATAGAGGAGAGATCCATCTCTTCGTTCCCACAGTGGCGAGGCCCAAGCTAGAGCCTGTCCCGTCAAGAGGGAAATTATATAGGCCACCTTAGCTCTCTCAGATGCAAAGTTTTCCGGTGAAAGTTCAAACTGGATGGAACACTGGTTTAGGAATCCACGGCATCCTTTGGGATTACCGTCGTATTTCTCTGGGGTTGGAATCCGTAGTGTTCTAGAGGTAGCCAGTGCTGCGCTTGGTGGAACAGCAGCCGGAGCAGGATCAGGAACTGGGGCTGCTGCCTGAGAAGTGCTCAGGGCATCCAAGCGGGAAATCACTCCTTGTAAACACTGCAAGAGTTGTGCTTGGTTGGCCTCCTGGCGTTCTACCCGTACTCCTAAATGGATGAGGAGGTCTCGGGATGAGGGTTCTCCGGTACCATCAGTCATGGCCAGAGTAAACTGTCACGCTGTAGGCTTATGAGGCTGAAGATGATATGACACTAACCGGTATTGGTGCCACTGGTCAAACAGGCACGGAGTCTAACGTATCCCTGGTGTTCCCCAGGGACCCCCGCAAGGAGGTTTGGACTTCGCAGCAGAGAGCACGCAGGTCGCGGTCCTGTAAGCCAGTTACCAGTGTAGCGTAGAGAGGTCAGACGGTTCCGGGTCACAGCAATCAGAATTCTCAGGTACAAAAGGGTAATCCAAAGAATAGTCGCCAAGCCGAAGTCACAGTACAGAATGGGTCACACAGAAGAGTAGAATGGTCGCCAAGCCGGGGTCACAACAGGTAATCAGGAATCAGAATACTCAGGAGTATGGAGGAAATAGGGAAGCCAGGAACACTGGTGGTGAACCTGTTACTCTGGCACCCTAATGGCGCCAGAGGCAGGTTTAAATAGAGTCTAGACTGAACTGATTGGTGGAGAGCGGAGGAGGCAGCGGGAACAGAGGCAGCGTCCCGTTGCCTAGCAATGGAACTGAGACCAGGGCGCATGCGCCCGCTATCCGGAAGTCCAGCGGCAGCCGACGGGGAGATCAGACGTCCGTTCCCCGTCTGACAGGGGAATCAGCGGGGACGGCGTCTGACAGTTACCATTTAAAAAATAAACCTATTTCCCTCCCACAAACAGCCCCACATACACCCACATAATATAAATACACTGGCCCCTCACACGCCCATATTATATTAATATAAAGGATGCCTCTTTTGAGGTAAGAGAGGTGTCCTGATTGAGGCAGCGGGTCATGTGAGGGAATAGATAATGAGCACGTGTCATGGGGAATATCAAAGAAAAGCTGCTGAGTGTTGTAAGGGTATTGTTGGCTGAGGAGGGGCCGTGTGGGAAACAGACTTCTAACTTACATGCCCCCCCTCTGCCCAGCACCTTTAGACACACATGCCCCCTTTGTGCCCTGCAGCTTCCATCACATATGCCCCCCCTGTGCCAGAGCAGCTTCCATCACACATGCCCCCCCTGTGCCAGAGCAACTTCCATCACACATGCCCCCCCTGTGCCAGAGCAGCTTCCATCACACATGCCCCCCTTGTGCCAGAGCAGCTTCCATCACACATGCCCCCCCTGTGCAGAGCAGCTTCCATCACACATGCCCCCCCTGTGCCCTGCAGCTTCACACACACATGCCCCCCCTGTGCCCTGCAGCTTCACACACACATGCCCCCCCCTGTGCCCTGCAGCTTCACACACACATGCCCCCCCTGTGCCCTGCAGCTTCACACACACACACACACACACACACAAACACACACACACACACATGCCCCCCCCTGTGCCCTGCAGCTTCACACACACACATGCCCCCCCTGTGCCCTGCAGCTTCACACACACACATGTCCCCCTGTGCCCTGCAGCTTCACACACACACACACACACACATGCCCCCCCTGTGCCCTTTAGCTTCACACACACACACACACACACACACACACACATGTCCCCCTGTGCCCTGCAGCTTCACACACATGCCCCCCTTGTGCCCTGCAGCTTCACACACACACATGCCCCCCTTGTGCCCTGCAGCTTCACACACACACATGCCCCCCTTGTTACCTGCAGCTTCACACACACACATGCCCCCCCTGTGCCCTGCAGCTACACGCAGCCACACACACACACACCTTCTTGTTCTTACCTTTTTTTTTTTACAGGAACAGAAATGATGGAAGCTCCTGCACAGCTGCCATAGACTTTAAGCAGCCCGCCTAACACAGTGTACCATGTACACTGTTTGTGCCGGGGGGGTTTGTGCCGCAAATGGGGGGAGGGGCCAATTTTTTTTATCTTTTTTTTTCCTTCCTGGTCCCCCCCATCTGGGCCCCCAGAGAGCTGCTAGGCCCTATGCAGGTGCCTAGGTTGCCTAGCGGTAAATCCAGCCCTGCCTTTAAATGGCTAGGGTAGAATCAAGATTTTTCTTTCAGTTTTGTCCGTATAAATTCTGTATTGTTGTCTTGTTGATATTTTGAAGACATATTTTTTTTCCTCTGTTTTGGACATGGCAAAATATTTTTTAAGGGTCAGTTTCCGAATTAATTTGTGTAAATTGATATAAGTATCGAACTTATTCAGAGGTTGGTCTGGGCTGAATTTCAATCCTTTGCTAAGCAATTCTATCTGTGGTTTGGTTAGGTCAACCTTACACGGGTTGAAAATCCCTCTATTATATAGTACTACTTCCTTATCTTTGATCTGGCCTCTCCTTATTCTTCCTCCTCTTCTGCCTCTGGTGTTTTTGGTCTCTGGTGGTTTTTGGGTTATGGGAGGGTGAGTCCACAGTAGGGTTGGACTGGTCTGGGGGAATATGTTTCAGTGAAATATGTCTACTGGGATTGGTGACCACTGTGCCAGTTCTAAAAAAAGATCCAAATTTTCCTCGGTATCTAAATCTGTACTGAAATGGTGTTTATTCTGATGGTCAGCCTGCCCCAATTTTTCCAGAAGTCCAGACAGCAAGACCATGACTCTTTTCTGGTAGGTATCTTTACCCTTTCTAAAGCCGTCTTGGACTTTATATTATTATTATTATCATTTATTTATAAAGCGCCACATGGTTTCCGCAGCACCGTACACAGTACAAACAGTGGACAGTACAGGGAATAACAGTACAGAACAATAAACGAGTAGTACCAAGACTTCCAAGGCTCCAGGCAAGATAAATATATTGAAGTTGGAGCAGAAGAGAAGGTAGAGAGACAGGAAGGAGGAGGGCCCTGTTCATACTAGCTTACATCCTAAAGGGAGGGCAAACAGACGGCTGGCACAAAGGGAGTCAGAGGAGGCGAGGTGAATAGAGCGAGCATGGAGAGAGGGTTAAGTGTAAGGCAGGCCTGGTAGGCTTTGCGGAAGAGATGAGTTTTGAGTGCCCGTTTGAAGGAGCACAAGGTAGGGGACAAATGGATGGAGCGTGTGAGGTCATTCCAGTGCAGGGGGGGAGCTCGGGAGAAGTCTTGAATTCTGAAGTGGGATGAGGTGATCAGAGTGGAGGAGAGGTGACGGTCATTGGCCGATCGCAGTGACCGGGCGGGAGTGTGGATGGAGAGGAGATATAAGGGGCAGTAGAGTGGGAGAGAGCCTTGTGGGTGAGGGTTAGAAGTTTAAAAAGGATTCTGTAAGGGAAAGGGAGCCAGTGTAGGGCAAGGCAGAGAGGGGAGGCAGAAGAGAAGCGTCAAGAAAGGAAGGGGGGCGAGGTGAGAGCAGGGGAGGCCTGTGAGGAGAAGGCTGCATTAGTCAAGCCGGGAAATGATGAGCGCATGGATAATAGTTTTGGTTGCTTCATGAGATAGGAAGGGCCAGATGCGGGTGATGAAAGCGACAGGATTGGGCAAGGGGCAAAAGAGAGAGAGGAGTCGAGGGTGACGCCCAGGCAGCATAGTTTATAGGAATAATTCCTTCTCTTTTAGGGTGGTGCTCTAAGTGGGCTCCCTAGATTTCTAAGATTCAATGGTCTATAAATCCACTTGGAGGAGTCTCCCACTGACATCATTATCCCTGAGGAAGCCCTAGGCGAAACACATTGGTTATTTCACTCCATACTTGCTCCAAATCGGGGCTAACGAAGGAACAGTATTTTCTACACTTTGACACATGCGCAGACCGGACAAAGTCACGTCTATGGTTTGTTCAGCATCTAGACTCACCATTGCATCTACTGTGTGAATCCAGAAGAGAGGGACATTGGAAGAGAAGATACCAGCACAGCCCTTACAGGGTAAGTCTCCTTCCGTGTGGTGCCCTGACACCACAGCACTCGGATTGAACTTTGATCCTAACAGGACCCCAGTTCCACTTTGTGACTCGAACAGAGACTGCTTTTCTGGGACCTTTTTCACATTTTGGATTCCTGCTGTACGGAACTTTGCTTATTTGAACAGAGACTGATACTATTTATATTATAGTCGGTGACCCGATCTGTTGTGATTCTATTCCCTCACCACTATTCCTTTTAATGGATTATTGGAATAGGTCCCAATAAGAGGACTACTATATTGCACATATTGATATACTATATGTCTAATGTTGATTTATCTATTTACTTGAACCTGCTGTTATATTTAGTGTTTGATGTTCATTCTTACACTCCATTTACTTTAAGATTGCAACTTATGTTGATATCATATACCTTTGTTTTTATGTGTTGACCTCTCAGTAATAAATTTACTAGGTCTTACCCTATATACATATATATATATATATATATATAAATATATAGATTCTTTTCACCAGCTTGTGCGCCAAGTGGACTCCTACCATTCTAAAAATAGCAAAGATAACAGATTGACCTGAGTGAACCACTCCAGGTATCAAGACCACTGAGATGCACCAATAGGATACTGATGTAGCAGGTACGGATGATGAAACAGGAAGGATGCAGTAAGCAAGTTCAATTGGTACTACTTATGGCAGTAGAGTACTGGGTAATGTAAAAGTTAATTTTCTGCAATTTCAGTGTTGACCAGTACTATTGTGGTAGCGTGGTGCAGTACAAGTACTGAAAGAACACGACAAAGCAAGAGCAGTTGGAAAAACTATTAGGTTAGTAAAGTAATGTCGAGGCACAGCAGAAGTGAGCTATTCTGCCAGATAACTGGTCAGAGACCTAGCAACCAGAGACAGGAAAGTGGCAGTCTATAAACAAGGTATACAGAATAATGAGGAGCAGAATCCAGAGAAAATCAATCCGAAATTAATGGTCAAAAGGCAAACTTTTTTCAGGCAGTGCACAAACTCTGTCCAGAGTCACAGACTAAAGTTTGAATCAGGCAGCAAACAGGGTAACAGCAAGAGTCATATACCAAAAAAGCAGAAAGAATTCAGAAGAGCACAGAACAAAAGCATTGAAATTCACCAATGAGAATTAGAAAAGCAGTTACCTGCTGCTCCTAACACAAACTATACTCTAGGCCCCTGGACTTCACATGACACCAAGGTTGAAACAGTTTGTGACACTAGCCATCTCTTGATAGTCTGTGTCTGATGGAATGCCAACAGGTGATCACTGTGGAGGAGATGCAGGATATCATAGTGCTGCAGCACTTACTACTGAAGATGGCTCTAGAGAGCAAAGAGTGGGTGTCAGACTGACGGCCCACGTAACTAACTTAGGAAGGAATTGGGTATTTTTCAAATATTAGTTGCTATTTATTACTTCTATTAATGTTATAAATATATGTAACAATTTTTTTATATTATGATAAAGAGAGCATTTCCCGTAGACATGCTGAAAAGAGTGTGTGACAGTCTACACTGTGGTAGACAGCCTTACACAGACATACACATTTTAAATTCACACAGGTGAAAATCATATGATTAATAGGTGATTAGATTAGTGCTGGGTGGAAGTCTGGTATATAAGTGTGTGCTTTTGTTGGTGGCCTAACTAGTGGGCTGGTGACTAGACAGTGTGGCTGTATTAGTAAGTGCTAGGGTTGCCAGTTGTTTTGTCTTTTATGGAAAAAAGGTTTATATTTTTTACTATCCTGACAAAATAAAATAAAATAGTGAACCAACTGAGCTGTGTCCTGTCAACTACCTGGTGCTTTTATCACAGTAGTGTTATCTTGGGATGCTCAGGGAAGCAAGATTCAACTGCCTTACCCAGCATCTGGTTAATTTGGAGGAAGTATTCAAGGCTCTTGTGAACCTGGCCAGCTAGCACCAGGAACTGCAGCGACAGGTGCTACTGGTAGCAGAGAGGCAGGAAGAAAATAGGCTTCTGCAGGAACAAATGGATCAGTTGGAGTTGTGACAGGCTTACTCAGCCCGATGTGGGTTTACAGAAAAAGACAGCTTCTGATGATGTGGAAGCATACCTGGTATCTTGTCCGGGGGCTGCAAAAAGGTCAAATTCCCCACCTGAGGTTTGGGCTGAAAAGCAGGCACCTTATCTTGCCAGTGAAGCTCAGCAAACTTACATGGACTTGGAAGAGGCACAGGCCTTAGACTATTCACACTTGACGGCTGAGATATTAGCCTGCATTGATGTTAGAGTGCCAGCCAGAGCCCAGCGCTTCCATTAATGGTGCTTTGTTGCAGAAAAACCAGTTTGGTTCTCCCAGCTAATAAATTTTAATAAATAGCCATGTTAATTAATTTCTTATAATTGCAATAAGAAATGAAAATTAACAAGAGTAATTTGCGTCATAAATAGATTGAATCTAAGTTAATGTAATTATGCTCAAACTTGACTGAGTAGTCTTCTGGTTCTACAATTTCAGCATATTCATATATTCTGCTAGAGAGTGTATTCAACTACAAATGGAAGTTGGTTAATAACTGTTTTTTCAAAATATGTCCTATGGACCTCATTCACAAAGTGAAAAACAACTGAGACAGCAACATTTCTCTACGAGTTTCTGTCTGCACAGGTGTGGCTAGATGACTAAATTTACATCAGAATGCATGGGTTTGCTAATTAAGATAGAGGTGTCTGCAGGGCAGCAGAAGTTTGCACTGGCTGATCGGAGGAGTGAGGAAGTTCCTTGCTAAGTAAGGAGTAGGTGCCTTTGTGCACTAATTTTATGCAATGGTATATTTTATTTTGATCAGCATCAGAGTGGGTGCATTTTTAGAGGTGTTTCTTGCCCCTAGTTGATGGACACACTGCCATTTCCACTCCACAAAGGACTTGAGGTGTGCAACAGCTCATAGCTCGCAGGTATCAGGTACCATTCTATATTGTTAATACAGTGTCATATCTACAAATGGTGCAGGATGTTCAGAGCACATGGGCCCATGAGTCATAGAGCCCAGTACCACCTGTTCCTTTATTGATTTTCCAGCAGGACTGGTACTCTCCTTGCTGCAGTAGAGGAGCTGGAGCATCATGTGATGCAGTGGTTCCCAGTCTCTGAAAGGCACACTTCTTGCCTACCAGTGACTGGAAGCTGGCGCAGTACGTGATCCAGTGCAAGAATTCCAATTCTGCTACTATGTGGGCAAAGGAAGTGGTGTGAATTGGACCATAGTGTGCCTCTTCTAACCATTGCTCACACTGTATGTTTAAGATAAGTGAAGGGGTTGGTGGGGAAGAGGGATGGGTTGATGAACAAGGAAGGGGGAGGGGTGAAGAGGGATGATGGAGGGGTATGAAGTGGAAGGGGCATGGGGTGAATAACAGAGATTATGAAATGAGATGGCAGGATAAACAAGATAGTGAGATGCATGTATTTTTTTGCAGAAATGGTCTACAGAAAGTGCAGTTATGAAATTGAACATCTGGATTAGTGAGCAGTGCCAGAGTTATCTACAAGGTTATACTCATGGGAGTGTAATGAATAACAGGTGTGAGGAGGATGAAGTGGGATGGGGAAATGTGATGAACAACAGGGGTGGGGTTGATTAAGTGAGATAATGATAGGAAGTGATTAATGACTGATGATGAGGGATAGAATTAGAGGAAATGAGGCCTCTTTATTAAATATAGTTGCTATTGATTTAATGTTAGAGGGAAAGAGGCCTAGAGTGTTTCCTTGTTACTCAGCTTTCCAGAAGGGGAATAATACCTATACCTTTTATAAACAGGGCCCCAGTATCACACAATCTGGACAAACAGCAACAGAAATTAAACCAGCAAAAGCAGCAGTTTGTCAAAGCTACTATCCTTATTCTGGTGGAACAATCATGATTTTGGGGAACTGTCCGCCACAGTTAGAATTTTCTCGGGAAGTATGTCCCACTTTATGCTGCCATTCCACCTCTGCCAGCAGGTCAAAGTGCAGCACTGCTCCTTGATGTGGGCATTTTGTGCAAAGCACCAATGACATATTAGAAGTCACCAGCACTATGCAGTTCCTTCCTACAACGGAGCAAGCAGTAGCTGCTGGGAAGACCAGAACCCTTCTCCACTGCATACCACAGCAGAGAGGAGCCTGTTGGCATTAGGGCCTTGTAGCACACAGGGGAGAGTTTATGTGATAATTGAAGAAGTTATATGCCACAAACACACGCCCCACTCTCCCCTTGATACATATTGTCCCTGAGAAATGTGATTTTATGAGACAGACTCCTTCTTGTTTAGTGTCAGCCATTTTGTGCTAGTATAGCAATATAATCACATTTTATGCATTAAACATGTTATTCATTTGCAATAGCAGCCACTTTATTCTTTGTAAGCTGCAAATAACCAGATGTTAAGTTGTTTTTCATTAATAGAAATATTGTTCATAGAAGAATATGTCCATGGCCTTGAATATAGCTGACAAGACCATAACAAGCCCCCTCCTGGGGAGCTGCTTGCAGATTACTTGCAGAAGAAATATGTAATTTAACAGTTACTTTTCAAGGGCATGCAAGAACTGCAACTGTATATATTTCTTTATTCTTTGTAATATCTGTTGATGCTGCATTTTTTAATTCACAGTTGCGCAGTGCTAAAATGTTTACGTGACTGAAACACTATATGTAGTGGATGATTTCTCTTGACAAACACAGAACATAGGGTGTAGTATATCTGTGCGTGTGGTTCTGTTTTCCGGCCGTGAATGAATTGAAGAAAGTTTCCTCTGTTTGTTTTCTACTGGTAATATATTTTGGATTTAACATCCCCTTATCACATATGCATTCCTCCCAACTGCCCCAACTAGGGATATTTAATTTAACTGCCTAAATAATAGGTGAATAATTAAATTAATTTGAACTATTTTTCAGTTGGTAGTTACATAACTGATTCATTTGAAAGAATTTGGCACATTAGCATTATTTTGGCTTCTTAAACATGAAATACTTCAAGAATACAATTATTCTCATCTGCTAGATTCATCATATATAATACTGTACCTGTTGTAGTCCCATGTCATTCAGATATAGATGCTGTAGTGACCGCGATACTGGTAAAAATGCACCATTTCCAATACTTTTGATGGGATTCTTGGACAGTTTTAGCTCTGCCAGTATAGACATTCCGTTAAGTGCTTGTGTTGGTACTTCTGTTAGCATATTCTCATCGAGATGAAGTTTCTCTAGAGCTTTCATATTTCGAAAAGCTGTTGGTGCAATGTAGTTTATGTTATTCCCAGTTAGATATAACCAGTGTAGGTTTTGTACCCCAGCCATATTGTTGTCAGAAAGTGAATTAATGGAATTATGTTGCATATGAAGAGAAAAAAGTTTTGGAAGGAGTGTAAACCGTTCTTTTGGAACTTTAGTAAATCTGTTGTGGTCTAAGAAAAGATAGCCAACCCTTGGAGCCCCCTGAAAGACGTATGGATTTAAAGAGGAAATCTGATTATGTGACATGTAAAGGTAAATTAAATTCTTCATTCCCATGAATGCCCCGGGTTGCAGTTCATTAATCTGACAGTTTTGGAGGTGCAGAGATACTACATTTTTCATATCTGCAAAAGCTCCCTTAGGAATAGAATTGAAGGCATTTCTACGCAGATCAATGAGGCTAGTGTCCACATGGAAACCTTTGGGGATCACCTGTAGGGATTTATTTTCACAAATGGCATGTTTGACATCAGGCTTGCAGTCACAGCTTTGTGGGCATACACTTTCCTCATCTGGTTTTTCTGTGACTGTCAATAGATTATAAACTTCCTCAGGGAAATGTCCACATTTCAGGTCTATAGCTCTAAGAGAATCTAAATGGTCTCCTTGGAAGTGGCTGGGGTGAAAGCAAAAAAGATCAACTTTCAACCTTAGCAAATCAGCCCACACTTTAAAGGGTTGCAAATGACAATCACAGTTTATAGTGTTTCCTGTCAAGTTTATATATTTCAGCTGTTCTATACCAGCCAATGGGTGTATTGACCTAATCTGATTATTACTCATGTCGATAAGTGATAGTTGTTTGGATTTTTCAAATGCCTTGAAAGACACATCTTGCAATGCCATGTTATTGATATATAGCTGTTTGAGGGATGCCATTTGGACAGCTTCCTCTGAAATAAAAGTCATTGGATTCCATCCTAGCTCTAACCAAGCAAGGGCAGACATTCTTGAAAAGGCCTCTGTTGGCAAGTACTGGAGTTCATTGTGATCTAGACTCAGCCGTTTAAGATTTGGAAGTCCTGCTAATGCTTCATTTGCCACAACATTAATCATGTTGTTAGAAAGACGCATCCACTTAAGTTGCAAAAGTCCCTGAAACAGCATATCTGGCAAGTAGACCAAGAAATTGTGTCCTAGATTCAGAAAGTTCAGAAATCCTAAGTGACTGAATGCTCCAGGCTTGACCTCTTCAATATGGTTTTTCTCAAGGACTAGATGTTGTAGAGATGAAAGTCCATCAAAAGATTCCTGGTATATGAAACTTAAACGATTCGAGCCTAAATTAAGATACAGCAAACGCCCAAGACTTCGAAATGCCCCTTCTACAATTGTTTCAATATTGCAGTTTTGGAGGTTGAGATGCTTTAGATGAAGAACTGAAATAAATGCTCCAACAGGAATTACCTTTAGGTCATTTCCCTGGAGATTCAGTTTTTGTGTGTACTGCAAAGACAAACAAATAATGCGTTAGCATGTGCTTCTACACATTTTTCTCATATATAGACAGAAAAAACCCCTCTAAATATACAATAAAAAAGTCAGGTTCTAAAATGTGCATAATCCACAGCGTATACTTCCTGATAATTTTTTTTAACGTTAAAACTCTCATAAAAAGTACATCTGTGAGTGTCACAGAAGTGGTTTGTGATTCACAATATCCATTGCATTTATATTTCGATTTTTATATATACATACATATAAGGCATGGCTATTTCGTAACTATTGCAAGGCTTTACCATACATACTACATCCTAAACTGATAGGTAGAGGCATTAGTATAATGAATGCTTTTATACATTCATTTTTAAGACTTAGCTGCATATATGAATTCTTGTTTATAACCATGGGCCTGATTCATTAAGGATCTTAACTTGAGAAACTTCTTATTTCAGTCTCCTGGACAAAACCATGTTACATTGCAAGGGGTGCAAACTAGTGTTCTGTTTTGCACATAAGTTAAATACTGACTATTTTTTCATGTAGCACACAAATACTTGATAGCTTATTTGTACACTGAAATTTAAAGTTGATATCTGTGTGCTACATGAAAAAGCAGTCAGTATTTATACAACCCCAATCAGGCTGAGCAATGACCATTAATGTTTAGGGTCTACTCTGTAATATAAAAAAAGGCAATTTGGTCAATCAATAATCAAAGTAACAACAATTAAAAATCAAGGTAACAGGTGCTTGAAAGGGGGTGTTGAATACAAATATAAAAAAACAGAATTTCACATCACTCAGCTGTTACCAGCAAAAAAAAGACTAATTGTTTAGTTTTAGAGTCATCCTATTATTGGAGGTGCTTTGAAAGTGGCGGGTGGCTTGCCATATATTTGCAAATGTATGCAGTGGAAACTTTTGCATTTTATTGACACTTTATAAGCAGTTTGATTTATGTGCTGGTAACAGCTAAATGCTTGGGGATTCTGTGCTTTTTTATATTTGTATTTAACCCCTCTCTTTCAAGCACTTATCGTTATCTGTAAGTTAATTGAGCATCTTGATTGTTGTTTGTGAGGTCTGCATGGAGGCCTTCAATTGCCTGATGGACGTGTGGCGGTACCTTCTGCTAAGTTTTTTTTCTCAATTTAAAAGATATGTGAATATGTCTGACCCACTATAGATACTTTCACCGCTTAGAGTTTAGATCATTGCTACAGATGTTATAGTTATGTCTGGCTCCAGTGGTACAAAAATATTGGTTAAAATTGCCAGGTTTTACCTTTCACCTGATTTGTGTTTTGTATTCTGTTTCAAAGATTGCTTCAGTTATCTAGCAGTTTGTGTGCGAGTCCGTATTACATGCATCAGAAACAAACAACCTATTAGCAGAAGAGTCTTGGAAGTGGGAGATGGCTTTTCATATATTTACATGTATGCAAATGAGATTTGTGCCTTTGTTTGATACTTTAATTACAGTATTTCTTATGATGGTATTATTTTTATTATTAAATTTTACATATGAGATTGATTGGACGTGTATGAATTGGGGGGGATGTATTCTTCACCACAGTATAATAGGCACAGCTATGTGCAAAACTACATACCCAAACCACAAAAATTTACACTTCCTTCTGAGGGACAGGACAAGGAAAAAAACAGGTGTGGAGACAGGGCATATTTTAAAGGCATTCCGTACTTTTGCACATTAATTTTTAGTCTACTGAAAATCTTTCACCATCTTCAGTTTCAGGATTTGTTTTTTTTTTATCCATCTAGGAAAAAAATAACCTGCAAAAAAGTACTCAAACTGCATAAATATGCACACATAGTAACATAGTTGATGAAGTTGAAAAAAAGACACCAGTACTTCGAGTTCAGCCTATTTTAGAATTGTTTCAATCCCTCTCTTATATTTTGAAATTGATCCACATTAAGCAACCTCCAATCAGTTTAAATCAAGAAAATAATTTATTTTATTTTTTTGATCCCTACTGACCAAATATTGCAGTCCTATTTCTCCCTGGATCCACTACTATCCTTCATTTTAATTAATGGTCATAACCCCGGATACCCTTTTCTGCTAAAAAAAATTGTCTAACCCTTTCTTGAACATAACAATTGAATCTGCCCTCACAACCTTCACTGTCAGTGAATTCCATATCTTGATTGTCCTTACTGTAAGCAAAACCTTCCTTTGCTGGTTGTGAAACTTCATCTCCTTTAACCATAGGGCATGTGTCCAGTGTGCAGTCCTTGGGGTAAAAAGTTCCCATGAAATTTCTTAATGTATTTGTTAGGGATGTGCACCGGCGACTTTTGAGGTCTCGTGTTTTGTGTTTTGGATCCAGATTTTCTCGATGTTTTGGGTTTGGATTTGTTTCGCAAAACACCTGCCGAAAGGTTTTGGTTCGGATTTAAGGTTTTGGATTCGGATTTTTTTTGAAAAAAAACTAAAAAGTGTAAAAATCAAGTTTTTGGGCTTATTTTCACTCCTACGCTATTATTAACCTCAATAACATTCAATAACAATAATTTCCACTAATTTAAAGGCTATTCTGAACACCTAACACCTCACAATATTTTTTTTTTTTTAGTACAAAACGTTGCAACGAGGTATCTTTCTGGACTGCGTAGAGGAGTGTTTCCCACAATATAATTAAAAACCCATCAACTGTCTGAATTACACCCAAAAATAGTATCTGGACTGCGTAGAGGACTGGCCACTGGCCACCACAATATAATATATAGAAAACCTTCAACAGGTCTGCATTACACCCAAAAATAATATCTGGACTGCGTAGAGTAGTGGGCACTGGGCACCACAATAAAAAATATGTAGAAAACCTTCAACAGGTCTGCATTACACCCAAAAATAGTATCTGGACTGCGTAGAGGACTGGCCACTGGCCACCACAATATAATATATAGAAAACCTTCAACAGGTCTGAATTACACCCAAAAATAGTATCTGGACTGCGTAGATTAGTGGGCACTGGGCACCACAATAAAAAATATATAGAAAACCTTCAACAGGTCTGCATTACACCCAAAAATAGTATCTGGACTGCGTAGAGGACTGGCCACTGGCCACCACAATATAATATATAGAAAACCTTCAACAGGTCTGCATTACACCCAAAAATAGTATCTGGACTGCGTAGAGGACTGGCCACTGGCCACCACAATATAATATATAGAAAACCTTCAACAAGTCTGAATTACACCCAAAAATAGTATCTGGACTGCGTAGAGGACTGGCCACTCGCCACCACAATAAAATATATAAAAAATCTTCAACAGGTCTGCATTACACTGCACATACGGCTGCTCCTCCATCCTCTCCATCATATACGTTGGAGTTTCAGCGTGTGAAAACCTCTTGTTTTTGATAATGTCAGTGCATTTTGAATATTTTTCAATTTGCCCCACAACACTGAATGTACTTTATCTATGATACGCATCTATCTTTCTTGACTGCGTAGTGTGGTGGCCCCGGTACACAATTTGGTACCGAGGCCACAATATAATTAAAAAACCCTCCACGGGTCAGAATTCCACCAAAAAAGGGTATGGACTGCGTAGTGTGGTGTGCCCGGAACACAATTTTTTACAGCCAACGATATAATTAAAAAATTGGGCATCAACTGTCACCGTTGTTTAATATCTGATACACCTAAATATGGACTGCACAGTGGAGTGGCCCCGGTAGTAAATTTGGTGCCGGGGCCACAATACCTCCTCCAACTTCCAAGTGTAGTGTTTATAAAGACAGACAGCGTCCAAGTAGTGTTTATAAAATATAAACAACAATACAGTAGTTTTAGAGCACGTCAATACCTCTTGTTTTAAATTATGACAGGGTATTTTACTTTTGGTTTAATTTCTTGAATTTGTTTAAATTTGGTTTTACTTTTTGAACATGGCAAACGACTGTTGATTGGTCATATAATGCAAAAAAAAAAGTTCCAAGATGGAATTGTCCTTGGGCCCTCACACCCACCCTTGTGTTGTTGAAATAGGACATGCACACTTTAACAAACCAATCATTTCAGCGACAGGGCCTACCAAACAACTTTGGCTGAAATGATTGGTTTGTTTGGGCCCCCACACCAAAAAAGCTATTCATCTCTCCCTGTACAGACTAAACAGGCTCTACAGAGGCAAGATGTCGTCCTCATCCTCAACCTCTGATTCCTCTCCCCCTACAGTGTGTACTTCCTCCTCATCACACATTATCAATTCGTCCCCGCTGGACTCCACAACCACAGGTCCCTCTGTACTATCTGGAGGGCAGTGCTGTACTTCATTGAGGAATTGATTATTCATTTTTATAAACATCATTTTTTCAACGTTATGAGGAAGCAACCTCCTTCGCCGCTCACTGACCAGGTTACCCACTGCACTAAAAACTGATCAGGGGAATGACCTGACTCAAGCTGGCAGTGTCGGAACTGACTTCTCGTGTGGCAAGTTCAAATGGCTGCAGAACCTTGCACAACACGGAAATCAGTCTCCACTGCACTTGACTGAGGCGCATCCCCACTCCTTTGCCTATGTCGTAGGTGGCTGTGTAGGCCTGAATGGCCTTTTGCTGCTCCTCCATCCTCTGCAGCAAATAGAGGGTGGAGTTCCAGCTCGTCACAACCTCTTGTTTGAGGTGATGGCAAGGCAGGTTCATGCTTTTTTGATGTGCCTCTAGTCTGCGGTAGGCACTGGCTGAATGCCGAAAGTGTCCAGCAATTTTGCGCGCCACCGCAAGCATCTCCTGCACACCCCTGTCACTCTTGAGGTAATGCTGCACCACCAAACTAATGGTGTGGGCAAAACATGGGACGTGCTGGAAATTGCCCATATTTAATGCCCGCACAATGTTTCTGGCATTGTCTGACACCACAAATCCCCATGAGAGTCTAAGTCGGAAAAGCCACTGGGAGATAATTTCCCTCAGTTTCTCTAATATGTTGTCAGCGTTGTGCCTCTTATTAAAGCCTGTAATACACAATGTTGCCTGCCTTTGCACGAGCAGCCATTTTGTAGATGCTGCTACTGATGCAGCTGTAACTGTTGCTGCGGAAGGGGATGCATCTACCCAGTGGGCTGTCACAGTTATATAGTCCTTCGTTTGCCCAGAACCTCTTGTCCGTGGTTAAGTGGACAGTGGGTACAACCGCATTTTTTAAGCACTGAGGACACTTGATCGTACTTCTCTGTACATTTTTGGTATCGCCTGCCTAGTGAAGTGGAATCTCGACGGGATTTAGTACCGGGGACACAATACCTCCATCAACCCTCTAAATCCCACTCCACTGATGGCGGACACCGGGCGCACGTTTAACACCAACATTGCAGTTACAGCCGCAGTTATACGCTTTGCAATAGGGTGACTACTATCGTATTTTGTGGTCATGGCAAACGACTGTTGGACGGTCAATTGTTTTGTGAAAGACTTAGCGGTCTTACGACTTCCCCTCTGGGAAGATGACCGACTAACAGCAGCAACAGCAGCAGTGGCAGTAGTAGGCGTACCGCTGCAGGATTCCTCGGATGAATCCCGTATTGAGGAGGATTAGTCTGGCTGCTGACTTGGGCTGCAGGACTGAATCTGATGGAGATCGTGGAGGAAGTTGACGAGGAGGGTGTTGCTGGTGTGTATCCAACTGGACCACGGGATTTAGGTGTCCCTGTACCGATAAGGGTCCTAGTCCCAGTTCCTGAACTAACCACTGAACTATGAAGGTTATTCAGGTGACGTATAAGGGAGGATGTTCCTAGGTGGGCAAGATTCTTACCCCTGCTTATTTGAGCTTTACATAAGCTACATATGGCCATACATTGGTTGTCTGGATTTGGATAAAAATAACTCCAGACCGAAGAGGTACATTTTTTGGTCTTCTGACCAGGTATGACGATGGGCTTTTTCATCCCATGGACATCAGCTGTTTCCCCCCCTGGTGCCTCATTTACAATAACCACATCACCATCCTCATCATCAAGTTGTTACGATTATGATGCCTTAGTCAGTATTAGCACAGGCTTACCTAGGGAGCGGAGTCTAACGGCCTTCTGGTCTTCACCAAGAACCACCGCAAGGTAGTGTGGACTTTGCTGCCGAAGAACCGCAGGTCGCGGCCCCCAGATTAGCCTACTGACGTAAGGGAGAAAGTTCTACGTGATGGCAGGCAGACAAGAAAATAGACAATGCGGTGCAAGTACAGGCACTAACCGTTAATTCCAGGCGTTGTAGGTCTGGAACAGTAACCGGTAGATGCACGGAGCCAATGGGTGCGTGGCAGGATTTGGGTCCAGAGAGACGACCGGTCAGTACACTGGTGTTATCAGATATACGGTACCAGAGGGAAATCCAGAGAATAGTTGGTAACACAGCCGAGTCGGTACACAGGAGATAGTCCAGTTGCGTAGTGCCAGGGATAAGCCAAAGAATAGTCAGGTCACAGCCAGGTAGGTACACAGAAGTAGGAGGAATAGAGGAATACACAGGGAGCAGATTCACAGGAGTCAGGACACAGGAACTGTAGCCAGGAACAGGAAACACATTGCTCTGACACAGGCAGCGTGTCAGAGCAGGGGAGATATAGGAGTTTGAATTCCCCGCCCAGGAGTCACATGATCGGCAGCAGGGAGAACCCGGAAGTGCGGCAGCGCTAACAGAAGAAGCGCTGAACAGATCGGACACCGCTGTCAGATCACGCTGACAGCGCAGCGGAACGGGAACAAGGTAAGTTCTTAACAGTACCCCCCCCCCCTTCAGGGGTGGCCTCCGGACAACCTTTAAGGCTTTTGAGGGAACTTGGTATGGAATTTCTTCAACAAACTCGGAGCATGAAGGTCTCGTGCAGGAATCCAAGAACGCTCTTCAGGACCGTAACCTTTCCAGTCAACCAGGAACTGCAAGGAACCTCTGGAAATCCGAGAATCTAGAATCTCCTTCACCTCAAATTCCTGATCTAGCGCAGAAATAGCAGCAGGAGGTCTTCTTGAAGAGAAGAATTTGTTAATAACAAGTGGTTTGAGAAGGGAAATGTGGAAGACATTGGGAATCCTCAAGGTAGGGGGTAATTTTAATCTGAAGGCCACCGGATTAATGACCTCAATGATCTTAAAGGGACCGATAAATCGGGGAGCGAATTTCCTAGAAGGGACCAACAAGCGAAGATTCTTCGTAGACAACCATACTTTGTCACCAGGAGTAAGTAGTGGAGACGGTCTTCTTCTTTTGTCAAATGCTCTTTTACTGATGGCAGAGGTGTGAAGTAATTTGCGTTTGATAAGATCCCACCTAGATGAGAAGTCCGATAGAAGGGAATCAACTGCAGGGACCCCAGAAGCGGTTAACTCTTTGAAGGGTGGAACTTTAGGATGAAATCCCTGAAGAGCAAAAAAGGGAGGAGTGGAGGTAGAGTCGTGTGAATTATTATTGTGGGCGAATTCTGCCCAAGGTAATAAATCAACCCAATCATCATGTTTAGCTGAAGTGAAACATCTGAGGAATTTCTCCAATTCTTGATTCGTCCTTTCAGTGACACCATTACTTTGAGGATGATATGCAGAAGAGAAATTTAACTTAATTCCACAAAGACGAGAAAAGGCCCTCCAAAATCTTGCCACGAACTGAGTTCCTCGATCAGAAACGATAATATCTGGACAGCCATGTAGGCGGAAAATTTCTTTAATGAAGAGTTGAGCCAGAATAGGAGCAGAAGGGAGACCTTTTAATGCCACAAAATGAGCGGCTCGGGAAAGGCGATCAGTGACCACCCACACTACTGAGAATCCTCTGGAGGAGGGTAAATCTGTGATAAAATCCATGGAGAGATGACTCCAAGGTCGATCCGGAATTGGCAGAGGCTGCAGCAGACCGTATGGAGCTTGACGAGGAACTTTATTTTGAGCACAAGTGGAACACGCCGTCACAAACTGTCGAACGTCCGAACGGATGGCCGGCCACCAATAACTACGGGAGATAAATTCCAAGGTCTTCTTTATACCGGCATGACCAGAAAAACGGGAGGCATGAGCCCATTTAAGGAGTTTAGTTTGGAGATGTGGAGGAACCAAAGTCTTCCCGTGAGGAATAATCAAACGAGTAGGAGTAGTAGCCAAAATACATTCTGGATCTAGAATAGACCTAACACTCTCTTCTTCGGTATCCATAGAATCAAAGGAACGAGAGAGAGCATCAGCCTTCTTGTTCTTGGACCCTGGTCTGAAGGTAATGATCATATTGAATCGTGAAAAAAATAAAGACCATCTGGCCTGACGGGGATTGAGGCAAGATGCAGTTTGTAAATAAAGCAGGTTCTTGTGATCCGTAAAAATAGTAACAGGAAATCTGGCTCCCTCCAAATGATGTCTCCAAGCTTCCAAGGCCAATTTGATAGCAAGTAGTTCTCTGTCTCCAATGCCGTAGTTTTTTTCGGTGGGTGAGAATTTACGAGAAAAGAAGCCACAGGGAGAAAATTTTCCAGTAGAACTCTTCTGAGACAAAATAGCTCCCACTCCAGCGGAGGATGCGTCAACTTCGAAAAAAAAGGGGAAGGAAGAATCTTGCTGTTGAAGAATAGGTGCCGATATGAAGGCTTTTTTAAGATACTTGAAGGCCTCTACCGCCTCTGGTGGCCAGGTCTTAGCGTTGGCAGATTTCTTGGTCAAGGAAGTGATGGGTGCAATAACAGACGAAAACCCTTTGATAAAGTGGCGGTAATAATTAGAAAACCCAATAAAACGCTGGATGGCCTTAAGTCCAACCGGTTGGGGCCAATCAGAAATCGCCTTTAATTTCTCAGGGTCCATACGTAATCCGGAGCCAGAAACCACGTGACCAAGAAAAGGAAGATGCGTTTTCTCAAAGACACACTTGTCCACATTACAGTACAGATGATGTGACCGAAGGCGTTGAAGAATCAAGGAGACGTGATGGTGATGAGTAATAATATCAGGTGAAAAAATTAGAATATCGTCTAGGTAGATGACAACAAATTGATACAGGAAATCCTGAAAAACTTCGTTAATGAAATTTTGAAAAACCGCAGGAGCGTTACAAAGTCCAAATGGCATGACAAGATACTCAAAATGCCCATCGTGTGTATTGAACGCCGTCTTCCATTCGTCCCCTTGTTTAATACGGATAAGGTTGTAGGCCCCTTTCAAATCCAGTTTAGAAAAAATTGAAGCTCCCTTGATCCTATCAAAGAGTTCAGAGATCAATGGTAAGGGGTACCTATTCTTTTTCGTTATGGCGTTGAGGCCACGGTAGTCTATACAAGGACGCAATCCGCCGTCCTTCTTTTTTACGAAAAAGAAACCTGCTCCTGCTGGTGACGAGGATTTCCGGATAAAACCCGTGTTTAAATTCTCCTTAATATATAGGGACATAGCATCTGATTCGGGTAGAGATAATGGAAATACCCGTCCTCTGGGTGGTATCTTATCCGGCAACAATTCAATGGAGCAATCCCAAGGTCTATGAGGGGGCAGCTTGGAAGCCTCCTTTTCACAAAAGACGTCAGAAAACGAATGATATTGAGGAGGAATATTGGAGGATGTTGGAAGACAGCCCATAGCGGGTCTATGAATCCTGGGAAGACATCGGGAATGACACTCTGAACCCCATGCAAGGACTTCCGGTTTCTGCCAATCTAAAGTGGGGGAGTGAAGTCTGAGCCAAGGTAAGCCTAAGATCAACGGGTTGATAGCCTCTGGAATGACTAGGAAGGAGATTTCCTCAGTGTGTAAGGCTCCAATGCGTAGAGAAATGTTGACAGTTCTGTTCTTAATGGATCCTCCAATGATACGACTGCCATCTATAGCTGTAATGGCAATAGGTGGATCTAAGGGTTGCCTAGGCAATGACAACCGCTCTACAATGTCAGCTCATAAAAAGTTCCCCGCTGCACCGGAGTCAATAAGCGCTGGAAGAGACAATTGTTTATCAGTATAATGCAGAAGAACTTGGATAGAAAAACTAGAATCCATAGGAGAGAGAATGTTCATACCTAACTTAGTCTCTCCGTCATCAGTTAGGTCCGATCGTTTCCCGGCCGCTTCCCACATTGACTCAGGACATGACTGGGTTCCCCGCAATAAAGGCATAAACGATTCTTGAACCGCCTCTCTCTTTCCTCCTGGGATAAACGTGCTCTTCCCAACTGCATAGGCTCTTCTTCCGGTGTAATAGGACTTTGGAAGCGAGGAGCCAAACGGAAAGTAGATCGACGGGAACTCTCTCTCTCCTGAGTGCGTTCACGGAAACGTATATCAATCTGGTTACAGAGAGAGATCAAACCATCCAGGGTAGTGGGTAACTCTCGGGCCGCTAGCTCGTCCTTAATACGATCGGACAAGCCTTGCCAAAATGTGGCCACTAAAGCTTCATTGTTCCAACGAAGTTCGGCCGCCATAGTGCGAAATTGAAGGGCGTACTGGCCCAGAGTAAGGGTACCCTGGCGCAGACGGAGGAGTCCAGAAGCTGCACTGGAGACTCCTCCGGGTTCATCAAAGATGCGTCTGAAGGTTTCCAGGAAAGTGGCACAATTATGGAGGATGGGGTCATCATGTTCCCAGAGAGGAGAAGCCCAGGCAAGCGCTTGACCAGACAATAAGGAAATAATATAAGCGACTTTAGTTTTCTGTGTAGGAAAGTTTCCAGGCAAAAGTTCAAATTGAATAGCACACTGGTTCAAGAAGCCTCGGCATTCCTTGGGATCCCCATTGAACTTGGGTGGGTTAGGTATGCGGAGTTGAGAGGTTGTGGGAGCAGATACAGCCGAACTGCTTGGAGCGGGGGCAGGTTGTGGGGCCGGAGCAGGTGGAGGATTAGGAGCTGCCACCTGAGCTGCTTGGAGCGTATCCAACCTGTTAGACAGAGTCTGCAGAATCTGTAATAACTGTTCTTGATTTTTCCCGTGTTCTTCAACCTGAGCCGCTAAGTTATCCAGTAGTACTCTCGCAGTGGGATTCCCTGTCGCTTCCATCAGTTAGATAAGTGGGGGTCAGAGCAAACTGTTACGATTATGATGCCTTAGTCAGTATTAGCACAGGCTTACCTAGGGCGCGGAGTCTAACGGCCTTCCGGTCTTCACCAAGAACCACCGCAAGGTAGTGTGGACTTTGCTGCCAAAGAACCGCAGGTCGCGGCCCACAGATTAGCCTACTGACGTAAGGGAGAAAGTTCTACGTGATGGCAGGCAGACAAGAAAATAGACAATGCGGTGCAAGTACAGGCACTAACCGTTAATTCCAGGCGTTGTAGGTCTGGAACAGTAACCGGTAGATGCACGGAGCCAATGGGTGCGTGGCAGGATTTGGGTCCAGAGAGACGACCGGTCAGTACACTGGTGATATCAGATATATGGTACCAGAGGGAAATCCAGAGAATAGTTGGTAACACAGCCGAGTCGGTACACAGAAGGTATCAGGTATACGGTGCCAGAGGGAGATCCAGAGAATAGTTGGTAACACAGCCGAGTCGGTACACAGAAGTTCAGGTTTACGGTGCCAGAGGGAGATCCAGAGAATAGTCGGTAACACAGCCGAGTCGGTACACAGGAGATAGTCCAGTTGCGTAGTGCCAGGGATAAGCCAAAGAATAGTCAGGTCACAGCCAGGTAGGTACACAGGAGTAGGAGGAATAGAGGAATACACAGGGAGCAGATTCACAGGAGTCAGGACACAGGAACTGTAGCCAGGAACAGGAAACACATTGCTCTGACACAGGCAGCGTGTCAGAGCAGGGGAGATATAAGAGTTTGAATTACCCGCCCAGGAGTCACATGATCGGCAGCAGGGAGAACCCGGAAGTGTGGCAGCGCTAACAGAAGAAGCGCTGAACAGATCGGACACTGCTGTCAGATCACGCTGACAGCGCAGCAGAACGGGAACAAGGTAAGTTCCTAACACAAGTTCCTCCACAGCGCCAGCTACATCATCAATAGGCTCCTCCCGAGCCACCTCTTCCCGTACAGTGATGGGAAGGTCAGGCTTGACAACCACCAACACCCTTGGACTCGCCTTGGGGATTTGTGATAATTTCTCTTTAGAAGGCAGAGTTGTTTGCTGTTTTGTTGCTGACAGCATAACTCTCTTCAATTTTTTGTAGGGGGGGGAGGAGGAGGAGGGCTAAGATCCGTGGGTGAAGCTGAACCACTAGTCATGAACACGGGCCAGGGCCTAAGCCGTTCCTTGCCACTCCGTGTCGTAAATGGCATATTGGCAACTTTACATTTCTCCTCAGATGATTTTAAGTTTCTCTTTTTGCTACTTTTTCTTAACTTGGGCTTTTTGGATTTTACATGCCCGGTACTACGAGATTGGGCATCGGGCTTGGAAGACGACGTTGATGGCATTTCATCGTCTATGTCATGACTAGTGGCAGCAGCTTCAGCATTAGGAGGAAGTGGGTCTTGATCTTTCCCTACTTTATCCTCCAAATTTTTGGTCTCCATTATATGTAGCACAAGATACTGCAGAATGTGTGAACTTTGTAATATTGCAGTACCACTGGACTTTTACTGCTGAATGTGTGAACTTGGTAATATTGCAGTACCAATGGGCTTATACTGCAGGATTGGTTGTGCAAATTTTGTTGTAATTAAAAAAAAAATTAAATTAGTTTTTTGTATTTTTTTAAATAACTTTTTTTTATTTTTTTAAACACTTGGGAATATTGGGGAAATAACTATGCCCTTAGAAGCACAAAGCACAGGACACAGCACCACTGGACTGAACAGGACCCAGCACAGGACCCAGCAGCACCACTGACCTCAGAAAGACAGAGCACAGGAAACAGCACCACTGGACTGAGCACAGCACAGAACTGAACTGAACAGAACTGAACAGCACGAGATATAGCAGGACAGAGGACCACCTAACACACTCCCTCTACCCTGATCAATGCCCGAGTGAAGATGGCGGCGACTAGCGGGGAATTTATAGGATCCGAGTATCGCGAGATCCAACAACGGGATTATGAGTCAGAGCCTCAGTTTCAGGTTGAATTTGGCGCCAATACCCGGATCTGTCTCGGATCCGACTCGGATCGGCAACGTTCGGGTGGACTCGGATTTCATAAATCCGAGTGCGCTCATCTCTAGTATTTGTACATAGTAATTATATCCCCTCTTAGACACCTCTTTTGTACCATAAATATGCCTAAACTGGCTAATCTTTTCTCATAAGTTAATAACTTTATCAATTTTGTCGCCCTTCTCTGAACCCTTTCTAGTTCCAAAATATCTTTTGTAAAGAGTGGTGCCCAGAACTGAACTTTACTCCGTATTCAAAATGAGGTCTTACAAATGATATATACATTACAAAATTACACTGTCTTCCCTTGTATTTATGTCCCTTTATATGTATGCCAATACTTTATTGGCCTTTGCAGCTGCTGCTGGACTTTGAGCACTATTGCTAAGTCTACAGTCTACAAGCACTCACAAATCCTTTTCTATTAGAGAGTGCCCTAAATTTATTCCATTTAATTTATAGACTGCATGCTTGTTTTTGATCCCTAGTGCATAACCTTACATTTATCTATGTTAAACTTCATCTTCTATTTGGCTGCCCAATCCTCCAGTTTATTCAATTCCGTCTGTAGAGGAGCTACATCTCGCTTTGGTTTTATTACTGTTACAAGCTGCGGCGGTGCCCAGCTGCCGCGACTCCCCTATCTCCATCCCGGCCGTCGCTATGGCGACCGGGACGTCACTTCTGGGGGCTTGGCCCGGCCGTTGCCTAGGCAACGGTCGGGAAGCTGTGTGTTAGAGCGCCGTGTCCCAGCAAGGGGAACTGCTGGGCGCGTGCGCACATAGATAGCCTGGTGGCTAATTAAATATGGCCAGTATTCTGGCAGAGCTAGGCTCTGATTGGTTGGGGTTAGTATTTAAGGCAATGAGGTCTGCTACCTCATTGCCGGTTATAGCTTCTGTGCTCCAGTCTGCTGACCTGCTTGTTCCTGCTCTAGTCTTCTGAGACCACTTCTGATTTACCGTGTATGACCTTTGGCTTTGAACTGACTCCGCTTGTGTATCCTGTGACCCTGATCCTTGGCCTGTTTACCGTTTCTGCTATCCGCCTGTGACCCCTGACTTCAGCTTGTTTACTGATACCGCTGTCTGCTGCCGGCCCTTGACCTCTGCGTGGACCTTACTCCGCTTGCCTGGGTTCTCCCCAGCTGGTACACACTTCCCGACCCTCTGTCAGTCTGCAGCCCAGTCTGTCCCCATCATCAAGGGCTCCAGTGAACACCTGACTGGCAGAGTAGATTCCGGGTTGTGTTTTGCCAGCTGGAGGGGTTCCTAACATTATAACCGGCCCACAAACTGAGACGAGGTTGCGATGGATGGAAGCGGATCCACACCGTTTCCGGCACAAGCCTTAGCAGCCCATGTTGAGTCCTTGTATCAGATGATCTAGGGATTGGCTGAGCGTCTGTCTGTTCAAGAAAAAGCCACAAAAACTTCTCAACCCACTCCAAGTTCCACCTGTGAACCTAGGATGAATTTGCCGGATCGCTTCTCTGGAAATAGATCTCTGTTCCGGAATTTCAGGGAGAGCTGCAAGCTCTATTTCTAGTTGAGACCCCGTTCCTCCGGGTCAGAGCATCAAAGAGTCGGGATCATCATTTCCCTCCTACAAGGTGACCCCCAGTCCTTGGCCTTTTCTTTGCCACAGACCAGTCCTGCCATGCAGTCCATAGACGCTTTCTTTGAGGCATTGGGTCTACTATATGATGACCCGGATCGAGTGGCCTCTGCGGAAGCTCATCTACGGGCCTTGAAACAAGGCCGGCGGTCGGCAGAAGAATACTGCGCTGAATTCCGTAGATGGTCACCTGATAGTGGATGGAACGACCCCGCCTTACGTAGTCAGTTCCGTCTCGGCCTATCGGAACAGATCAAAGATTCTTTGGTGCAATACCCATCTCCTACCTCTCTGGAGGATCTGATGCACCTCTCCATTAAAATTAACAGGAGGTTTAAAGAGCGGAAAACCGAAAAGGAGACATCATCACCTCCATCCGCCTTCGTTCCTGTTTCCACGGATGGTGAGGAACCGATGCAATTAGGAGCATATCGTCTTTCCCCTGAGGAAAGAGACAGGAGACGATCACAAGGCCTATGTCTTTATTGTGGCACAAGAGGCCATTTCTCCCGTTCCTGCCCAAATAAGCAGGGAAAAGAGCATGCCTAGGGAACGAGGGGAAAGTTCACCTAGGTCTGCAGATTGTCTCCCCAAAAAATGCCGTATTGATCCCTGCACAGCTCACGTTCAATAACCGTTCCATGGACCTGGCAGCCTTCATTGACAGTTGAGCTGCGGGCAACTTCCTTGACATCGGGTTCGCCCGCACTGCTGAAATTTCAATGGTAAGACTCAAGTCTGCTGTTAGTGTCTGTGGCCTAGAGGGAGGTCCGTTACCTGGTGGCAAGATTTCCTGGGAGACCCCGTCACTACAGTTGAATATCGGAGCCCTCCATTCAGAATCAATAACCTTCCTCCTTATTGATTGCTCATCGGTGCCCTTGATCCTGGGCCACCCATGGCTTTCCCGGCATAACCCTGTAGTGGACTGGATAAAAGGAGAAATTGTCCACTGGAGTTCTTATTGTGAACAGTCTTGATTGTCACTACCGCTGTGGGTGATCAAGTCTATTCCGGAGCAACTTCCCTCACAATACCACGACTTCTGGGACGTGTTTTCCAAGAGAGCGGCGGATACCCTACCACCTCACCGTGCCTTCGACTGCGCTATCGAGCTCATACCTGGTTCCAAGTTGCCTAAGGGATGCCTGTATTCCCTCTAAGCTACTGAGACCAAGTCCATGCAGGAGTATATTGAGGAGAATTTGGAAAAGGGCTTCATCAGGCCATCCAAATCTCCAGTAGGATTGTTTTTTGTGTCTAAAAAAGACGGAGGACTAAGACCCTGTATTGACTACAGAGGATTGAACCTCATCACAGTCAAAAACACCTATCCACTTCCTCTCATCTCTGTATTGTTCGATCAACTAAGAGGTGCAACAGTCTTCACCAAAATTGATCAACGGGGTGCATATAACCTCATACGTATTAGAGCAGGTGATGAGTGGAAGACGGCATTCAATACGCTCTCTGGCCACTATGAATATTTGGTCATGCCGTTTGGTCTTAGTAACGCCCCTGCAGTATTTCAGGATCTAATTAATGAAGTGCTTTGTGAGTTTCTGGGACATTTCGTTGTGGTTTACTTGGACGACATCCTCATATATTCGGACTCGTTGTCAGTACACCAGGGTCATGTCAGACAAGTTTTACAAAAGTTGAGAAAACATCATCTATATGCTAAACTCGAAAAATGTGAGTTTGAGGTTCAGAAGGTATCCCTTCTTGGTTATATAATCTCCTCGGAAGGATTCTCTATGGACCCAACCAAGGTCCAAGCAATCCTAGACTGGGTACAACCGAATAACCTCAAGGCGGTCCAGAGATTCCTGGGATTCGCCAATTATTACAGGAGGTTTATTGGCGGCTTTGCGGATATTGTGGCTCCTATTGTCACCTTGACTCGCAAGGGAAGCGACCCAGCTAACTGGACATCTCAGGCAATAACTGCGTTTGAATCCCTGAAGAACGCCTTCGTGTCTGCTCAGGTCCTCAGACACCCAGATCCTAAGTTACCGTTTATCCTTGAGGTTGATGCCTCTGACGTTGGTGCGGGTGCCATCTTGTCTCAAAAAGATTCCCAGACTCACCGCTTACATCCATGTGCCTATTTCTCTCGCCAGTTCTCTTCAGCGGAGGCCAACTATGATGTGGGAAACCGAGAACTGTTGGCAATCAAATGGGCCTTTGAGGAATGGCGACATTGGTTGGAAGGCGCTACACATCAGATCTCCGTTATAACGGATCATAAAAATCTGCAGTATATACAGTCGGCCAAACGACTGAACCCTCGGCAGGCTCGTTGGTCGCTGTTCTTCACTCGTTTTAACTTTGTAATTACATATCGTCCAGGATCTAAGAATGTCCGGGCAGATGCCCTGTCCAGAAGCTTTCTGGCACACCATGCTCCGGTTACTAATCCAGAACCTATTATCCCCTTGTCTATGATTCATGCTGAGTTAACCCAAGACCTGAGCTGTACTTTACAAAGGTTTCAGAGATTAGCTCCTGATAATACTCCAGTAGGATGTTTGTTTGTCCCAGTTCATCTGAGGAGGGCAGTTCTTGCTGAAGCACACAATAGTCAAACTGCTGGGCATCTGGGAGTCTTTAAGACATTAGAAATCCTTTCCCGTACTGTATGGTGGCCATCTTTGTCTGCTGACGTCAAGAGTCACGTCCTGTCATGTGAGGTTTGTGCCAGAAACAAAGTCCCCAGGACCCGTCCAGTAGGTCAGTTAGTTCCTTTGGCCATTCCTGCAAAACCATGGACGCACTTGTCCATGGACTTTATAGTTGATCTACAACTTTCTGCAGGACACACTACCATTTGGGTCGTGGTAGACCGGTTCAGCAAAATGTCACATTTCATTCCACTAACCAAACTGCCTACTACTCGGGATTTGGCCGTCTTATTCATTCAACATATTTTCCGGCTCCATGGACTTCCTACTGACATCGTCTCCGATCGGGGTTCTCAGTTCATAGCCCAATTCTGGAAATCCTTCTGTACTCTCCATGGAATCAAGATCAGTTTATCATCCGCATATCACCCTCAGTCAAATGGGCAAACTGAAAGGGTTAACCAGTCACTGGAACAGTTCCTCCGATGTTATACTTCAGAATTCCATGACAACTGGTCCTCTTTGCTGCCCTGGGCAGAGTTCGCCTACAATAACTCATCTCACTCATCTACTCAAACTTCCCCGTTCTACTGTAACTTCGGTTTCCATCCCAGGTCTAATTCGCTATATTCTCTCAAATCTGCTGGTATCCCGGAGTTTCGTTCCACAGCTGCTGATCTGAAAGTAATTTGGAGGAAATTTCAGTCCTCTTTGAGAAAATCTTCATTGTCTGCTAAAAAAAAAATCGGACCGCCAACGTACCACCTGCTCATTCAAAGTGGGCCAGAAAGTGTGGCTTTCAACTCGGAATGTTAGGCTCAGACAGCCTTGTAAAAAACTGGGGCCTAAATTTATTGGTCCGTTCATGATCACCAAGCAGATTAATCCAGTAGCTTTTAGATTAAAGATCCCTGGCTCTCTGAAAATCCCCAACACATTTCATTGTTCGTTACTTAAGCCAGTATTATACCCGAATCAATCCCAGCCTACAGGGCCTTCTGTAGGAATTAGGAATTTACCACAAAAATTTGTGGTCCAGAAAATCCTTGACCCTAAAAGAGTGCAGGGGCAGGTGCACTTCCTAGTACAGTGGAAGAATCGTGGATTAGAAGAGCGGTCTTGGGTTCCGCGGAGACAACTTCATGCCCCTAAACAGTTGAAGGAGTTCTTCAGGAAGTATCCAAGAAAACCTGGATGTCGGGGTCCCTCGACCCCTCCTCAAGGGGGGGGTACCGTTACAAGCCACAGCGGTGCCCAGCCGCCGCGACTCCCCTACCTCCGTCCTGGCCGTCGCTATGGCGACCGGGACGTCACCTCCGGGGGCTCGGCCCGGCCGTTGCCTAGGCAACGGTCGGGAAGCTGTGTGTTAGAGCGCCGCGTCCCAGCAAGGGGAACTGCTGGGCGCGTGCGCACATAGATAGCCTGTGGGCTAATTTAATATGGGCAGTATTCTGGCAGAGCTAGGCTCTGATTGGTTGGGGTTAGTATTTAAGGCAATGAGGTCTGCTACCTCATTGCCGGTTATAGCTTCTGTGCTCCAGTCTGCTGACCTGCTTGTTCCCGCTCTAGTCTTCTGAGACCACTTCTGATTTACCGTGTATGACCTTTGGCTTTGAACTGACTCCACTTGTGTATCCTGTGACCCTGATCCTTGGCCTGTTTACCGTTTCTGCTATCCGCCTGTGACCCCTGACTTCAGCTTGTTTACTGATACTGCTGTCTGCTGCCGGCCCTTGACCTCTGGGTGGACCTTACTCCGCTTGCCTGGGTTCTCCCCAGCCGGTACACACTTCACGACCCTCTGTCAGTCTGCAGCCCAGTCTGTCCCCACCATCAGGGGCTCCAGTGAACACCTGACTGGCAGAGTAGATTCCGGGTTGTGTTGTGCCGGCTGGAGGGGTTCCTAACAATTACCTTACAAAGTTTAGTGTTCTCTGCAAAAATGGAAACTTTGCTCTCTAAACCATCACCAAGGTCATTAATGAATATATTAAATATATTAAAAAGGAGTGGACCCAGCATGGGACCTTGAGGTACACCACTTAAAACTTTTGACCAATTAGAAATTGTTCCATTTATCATAACTCTCTGTTCCCTATTTTTCAACCAGTTTTCACCAAAGTACAAATGTTGTTTGCTAGACCCAGTTCCTTTATTTTGTAAACCAACCTCTTGAGTGGCACTGTATCAAAGGCCTTTGCAAAATCTAAGTAGACCACATCTACTGTACCACCATGGTCTAAGTTCCCACTAACTTTCTCATATAAACTAATTAGATTAGTTTTGACATGACCTATTCCTCACAAATCTATGCTGATTCCCACTAATAATCGTATTGTGCACCAAATAATCCTGAATACTACCCTTTATTATACCTTCCGTTCGTTTCTTCACTATTATCCACTATTGATGTCAGCCTTACCGGTCTATAATTCCCTGGCTGTGATCTCATTCCCTTTTTAAACAAAGGCACCACATATGCTGTTCGCCAGTCCCTTGGTACTGAGCCAGATGAAATTGAATCTATGAAAATTAAGAATAGCAGTCTAGCTATTTCTGAGTTTAGCTCCATAAAATCCATTGTGTGTATGCCATCTGGATCTGGAGCTCTATTTTCTTTTATTCAGTCGCCTTTGGACTTGTTCCATAGAGTATTAATTAATGGTATGGTTGAATTTCCATTTTTATATATTATTCCTACCATTTGTTCATCTCTAGTAAATACCTAGGAATGCAAACTTTTTAATACCACTGCTTTTTTCTTATTATCGCTAATCAATCCAAGTCAATTTTTAAGTGTATTATATAATCTTTTTTAATCCTTTTGCCATTTATATACTTACTTTTTAGGGTTTGTCTTACTTTCTTTTGCAACTTGTTTTTCATTTTCCAATTTAGCCAATCTAATTTCCTTTTTGCATGTTTTATTAGACTCCTTGTACCTACAGAAGGACTCCTCATTCCCTTCAGACTTAATTTAAATTCCCGCCTCTTCCTTTCCATTTCTTCCCTTACCTTTTTATTTAGCCACATTAGTTTAATTATTTTACTTTTGTTTCCCAAAGGAATTAACTTATACGTGTATATTTCCAACAAAATTTTAAAGACAGCCCACTTTTCTTCTGTATTTTTTCCTTCAAAAACTGCGTCCCGGTCTATGCCGTTTATAGATGTCTTTAGCATATTAAAATTTGCCTTGCTAAAGTCCTAGTTAAACTCTTATACTGTTTCTTCTGGAAAATAATTTCAAATGAGACCATATTATGATCACTGTTTCCCAAGTGCTCACTTTCTTGAATATTTGGTATTATGTCTATATTATTTGTTATTACTAGGTCAGTATAGTCTGGTTTCTAGTTGGTTCCCCTACTGTTTGGGACAAGTAATGGTCTTTTAGCGTGTTGGCCCTCGCTGTACCACATAATTATAACTTTACCTAGTTGTGTAGCAATTTCAATTTGCTGTAGAAGTTGGACTTCCTCAATCATACTAATAGCTGGCGGTTTATAACATGTCCCTATCAGCAACTTCTCTGAACTTTTTCTTTCACAGGATATTTTCACACGCATTTGTAAGCATACACTTAAGTCTATTGCCTCCCTTCGGTATTCCTTTTTGCTTTAATATGACTGTTTTACTTATTGGCTTTAACAAGGGCCTCTCCTTATCGGCTATACTTCCCTTCCCCTCTCTATATGATTCTCTACCCCCCCTCTCATAGGCAAACCGAGGGGGTGTTTCCTAGTGCCTGGAAACCACCCTCCAAGCCTGGGGCACTGTATAATTGAGGTGGCTGGATCCTGCCCCGCTTCACACGGCTCTGCTTGAAAAGAGAGAGCTGCAGCTAACAGAAGTGCATGCAGCATTGCCATGCCCCCATGCATGCTGGTCACGCCCACTGGTGGTGTGGTGTGGAAACCCCCCTCTACAAATCCTGCGTTTGCCCCTGCCTCTCCACCCCCTTGAATCTTGTTAAATTCCTCCTTACTACTCTTAATCCCATAAATACTTGCTTGCCCCTTCCCCACATAAAACAACATATTTTACAAAAGGAAATTAAAATATTTGTTCCCTGAAATAAAGGAAGGACTGATGTCCCTTCACTTTCAGAAGTTATATAAAACATAATTGAGAGACAAACCAGCAAAAAATTGGGAGGAATATGGAAAGATTTAAATGAATGAGGGAAGAGGGCCAGATGTAATACTTGGCTGTCCTTTGTGGGGATGTTCACTGACCCACGTGTTTTGGTTTTGGATCTGTATTAACTTTGAGTTTTGCTTTTGGCAAAACCACTCTTACGTGTTTTGGTTTTAGATCTGTATTTTTAAAAAAAAAAAAAAAATTGCTAAAATATGATAAATCACATAATTTTGCTCCTTTTTTTGTTCCTACATTATTATTATTATTATTATTATTATTATTATTATTATTATTTTATTATTAATATTATTATCCTCAATAAAACTAATTTCCAGTCAATTTTGACCACCTCACAGGTCACAATATTATTTTCATCCACATTTGGCCAAAGACTGCAGCGAGCAGACAGGATACTAAGCGACAGAGCAACGGCACAAACACACGACAGTTCGTAGCACATGTAGGAAACATTGCCTCACAGCAGTGGCAGAAAAGTAAAGTGATGCAAGATGGAATTGTCCTTGGGCCCTCCTATTTATCCTTATGTCGGCTTGACATAATATGATCGATGGGCAGCAGACTATACAAGGTTATAAGGTCGACAATATAATGACATAGACAGTATTATTAGGACAACAATTTAAGTGTAGGGTTACGACTCTGCCTATTCTTTGTATCTAGCAGCAGTACCTCATACTACCAGAGGTGCTGCTGTTCTGTTCCTGAACTCTTCAACATGTCTGAAGGAGTTAATCTCCTTGCCTGATGCCCAATTAGAACTGCACCTGTCGCACTGCTTCAAATACCTGCCTCAAGCTGTGCTCTGTGCAGTTCATCCGTTTATGCCTGGCTGCTGCTGGTTTCCCCCTGTTCCTGTGTTTGCTCTATTGCGACTTGATCTTCTGTTGTGACCCTCGGCTTGATTCCTGGTCCCTGCTCATTTGCCTGTTGCCCTGACCTTTGGCTTGACTTCTGGACTTTGCTTATTCGCTTGTGACCCTGATCTCTGCCTGGCTATTTGGATTCTGTTAACCTGCTCTCTGCTTGATCCCTGGACTGTCTGCTTCACTGGACAGCCTCGTGCCTCCTGGACTGGGGTAACTTATATTACCTGTTCCTGACATTTAACTGTACAGTCACTATTTGGAACCTCTTCTTATCCGTAGATTTGAGGTATCCTTGTTTATGTATTTGCCTGAATAAAGACATTTTGCTTTATACTTCCGTTGCTGCTTAGTGAATGCACTAGGATTCATAACATGATGAACTGCCATACAATCTAGGCCTGCTGATTGCCTTAGTCCTGTAATTCCTAGTGTTTTTGCATTGAACTCTGTGTTTGGCTATTAGACATGTCAGTAAATCCACAATTACAAATGCTGCAAATAGACGTTGTTCAGCTTGTTACCAAATCATAGAGGTAGCCACTTTACTTCAAGAACTGCTTAAAACCCTTCCTGCTTCTGTGTTAAGTAGTTTCAACACTAATTCTGATTCTAAAGCAACAAACTTCTCTAATTTAAGCATGCAGACTGCAGAGAATCCTCCTAGAACTTTTTGTGACATTGGTGCTGCATCTATGGTAATGCCAACGGTCCCTACCATTAGGGAATCTAAACGACCAAGCTGTCTGCGTAGGATTGGTAAACTATGCCTCTACTGTGCCAGTGGCGAACATTTCTTACAAGACTCCACAGACCACAACATCCTATGGAGCAGCCTTCAGTGTGCTCCTCTCCAGACCCTGGATTGTTCTGCATGTCACCTCCTGTTGCTTTACTTCAACCTAATTCGTTCCCTGGGATGGGGCCTAATCTGCCAGTTCCAGCTGCCTGTCCTGCGGGGCCAGTTGCAGTTGCCGTCTGTCCTGCAGTGCCAGTTGCAGTTGCCGCCTGTCCTGATGGGCCAGTTGCAGTTGCCGCCTGTCCTGCGGGGCCAGTTCCAGTTGCCGCCTGTCCTGCGGGGCCAGATCCACCTAACGCCAGCACTGAGTTTGCTGCCACTGCCTCCAGTTTTGAGGTGCCAGCTTCTGTCTCCTGTTTCGAGGTGCCATTCTCTGCCTCCTGCTCCGAGGTGCCATACTCTGCCTTCAGCTCGGAGTCTCCTGCCACTGCGTCCGGTCCCGAGTCTCCTGCCACTGCGTCCGGTCCCGAGTCTCCTGCCACTGAGTCCGCTGCCTTTACTCCCGAGTCTTCAGCCGCTGCCTCTACTCCCGAGTCTTCAGCCGCTGCCTCTACTCCCGAGTCTTCAGCTCCAGAGTGGGCGCTGCCTTTACACTCTGCTCCAGAGGGGGCGCTGCCCTTAAACTCTGCTCCAGAGGGGGCCCTGTCCCTCCAGTTCAGTCTGAGTTGCCAGTCCATGCGGTTCAGCCCGAATTGCCAGTCCATGCGGTTTAGCCCAAGATGCCACTTGGTGCTGTCTGCTCGGAGGCTTCTCACAGTGCTATCCAGTCAGAGTGCTGTGCCTAGTCTGGGCTTCCCGTCAAGTGTGCCCAACTTGCCGTCCCAGCCGGGTACTCCTGCTCTGCCATCCCAGCCGTGGACTCCTGCTCTGCCGTCCCAGACGGGGACTCCTGCTCTACCGTCCCAGCTGTGGACTCTCCTAAGACTGCTGCACAAGCTGGGAACTCTTCAGAGTCTGCTATTGAGCCTGAACGCCCAATAGCCTCTTCCGAATCTTCAGACCCTCCCCCAGCCTACTTTGACGGAGACCTGAAACAGTTTTCTTTATTCCTCCAGCTCTGTATGAAACAATTTGAAGAATCTCCAGGATATTTCTCTGACCAATTTAACCAAGTTGGTACTATTATCATGAATTTCAGAGGGACTTGGGCTTTTTCCCCTTCTTAATTCTGATGATCCCATTACCCACAACACCATGGACTTTGTTAATGCAGTCTGCCAGAAATATCTTCCATCTACAGTCAAGTCACCTGATCGGGGTTTCTCTGTGCCACCTCAGTCACAACAAACCTCAACCTTGGTAGCTGCCTTTATGGGTATATCACCATCCTGCAATAAAAAGAAAAAGAAGAGGAGGAAAACCTGAAGGGAGCTTGTATGGAGCGTCTGGAATCCGCTCTTTAAAGGGGGGGCTATACCACCACAGGCGCTGCTGTTCTGTTCCTGAACTCTTCAACATGCCTGAAGGAGATAATCTCCTTGCCTGATGCTTAATTAGTACTGCACCTGTCGCACTGCTTCAAATACCTGCCTCAAGCTGTGCTCTGTGCAGTTCATACATTTATTCCTGGCTGCTGCTGGTTTCCCCCTGTTCCTGTGTTTGCTCCATTGCTGCTTGATCTTCTGTTGTGACCCTCGGCTTGATTCCTGGTCCCTGCTTATTTGCCTGTTGCCTTGACCTTTGGCTTGACTTCTGGACTTTGCTTATTCGCTTGTGACCCTGATCTCTTGCTGGCTATTTGGATTCTGTTAACCTGATCTCTGCTTGATCCCTGGACTGTCTGCTTCCCTGGACAGCCTTGGTGCTCCTGGACTGGGGTAACTTATATTACCTGTTCCTGCCATTTAACTGTACAGTCACTATTTGGAACCTGTTCTTATACGTGGATTTGAGTTATCCTTGTTTATGTATTTGGCTGAATAAAAACATTTTGCTTTATACTTCTGTTGCTGCTTCGTGAATGCACTAGGATTCATAACATTTAGACAGTATTAATTAGGTTGGCAATTCAAATGTAGATAGTATTATCCCTAACTCTAACCCTGCCCCTATCTTTAAACCTGACTCTAACCCTGTCCCTATCTCTAGGACTGTCCTTAACCATATCCCTAGCCCTATAATAATACTGTTGTCAGGATTCACTAGGATGAGTGGGATCCTTCAGTTCTGCCTGGGAATGATGATACTTCACCCAGAAGCACGGAATCTAACAGAGTGGAAGGTTTTCACCAGAAGTTCCCGCAAGGGAATTTGGGCTTGGCAGCTTCCATTCTGCAGGTCGCGGTGAGCAGTGATAGAGAACCTAGTACAGAGAAGAATGTAGGCACTAGATAGCCACAAATGAGTAGGATTACTGAGTGATGCTCAGTGATAGTCCACAGAGAGATAGTAGGTGATTTGCAGCAGCACACTTGGAGAGATGATAGCGATGCTCTGCAGAAGTGACCACTAACGAGTGGAGCAGGTAATAGGTGAGTTGAAGCAATACACTTGGAGAGATGGTAGCGATGATCTGCAGTAGTTACCACTAACGAGTGGAAAAGGTAATAGGTGATTGCAGCAGTAGACAGGGCCGGTGCTAGGGTCCACGGCGCCCTAGGCATTTTTAAAAAAGCGGCGCCCAAGCAAAAATCGCCGCCCTCCTCCCTCCTCCCCTTACCTTGTCTCACCACCACCGCCTCTCTGCTCCGTCTCCTCCCCTCCACTCACTGACACTAGTAAGTGGAGGGGAGGAGACGGAGCAGAGAGGCGGCGGTGGTGACAAAATAGCCTCTTCCCCCCTCCCCCGTGCATCTGAATGCTGTGCGGCGGCCGTGACAGGTATGGTCAGCGGTCGCCGCACAGTTTTAAAGTCTTTAAGAATTCTGTGGCGCCCTCCAGGCACCCTCCAGAGCCCGGCGACCTAGGCAAGTGCCTAACCTTGCCTAATGGGAGCGCCGGGCCTGGCAGTAGAGTGCATGAGCTGCTTCCAGGCCAGGAGTCTGACAAGAAGATCCAGCACTGAGAGGTGCTGGGAGGAGCCTTATAAATGAGAGGTAACCAATGGATGAGCGGGACAGGTGAACACAGGTGAGATGATTACCTGCATGTGCAGAGCAGATTGCTGGCCTGACAGCCGAGGAAGAAGCAGGGAATGAGGAATGAATGATATTCAGGTTACCAGGTGACAGCGTGTGACAGTACCTCCCCCATTAAAGGTGGTCACAGAACACCTAGGACCAGGTTTCTTGGGAAATTTAGAATGATATTTCTTCAATAATAACGGTGCTTTGTCGTCAGAGGAACGCACCCAAGAACGCTCCTCAGGATCGAAACCCTTCCAGTCCACGAGGTATTTGATACCGCCCTTACACTTCTTGGAGTCCATAATCTGTTTGATCTCGAATTCCTCAGATTGCTGATGCTCGGAGGGCGATACAGAGTCACAAGAGATGAGAAGTGATTGATGATGAGAGGTCTTAATAGAGAAATGTGGAAAGCATTAGAAATGCGAAGAGCAGAGGGTAGATAAAGCTTGAAACAAACGGGGGAGATTACCCGACAAATCTTGTACGGCCAATGTACCAGGGGAGCAAATTTCATACATGGTACATTCAGCCGGATGTTCTTGGTAGAAAGCCATACTCTGTCTCCAACTTTCTGGGGAGGAACAGCCCTGCGCTTCTTGGCAGCAAAAAGCTTGTAGCGAGTAGAGGATTTTTTTAACGGCCTTCGCACCTGGGACCATGTAGAAAGAAAGTCCTTACGTAGATTGTTAACTGCAGGGACCTGGGTGGGTGGTAGGGCTGAGAATTCTGGAATGAGAGGGTGTCCTCCATATACAATTAAGAATGGAGTGGCAGAGGTAGATTCATGAAAAGCGCTATTGTGAACAAATTCGGCCCATGGCAACATATCAACCCAATTGTCCTGATTCGGGCAGCATGGTGGCGAAGTGGTTAGCACTTCTTCCTCACAGCGCTGGGGTCATAAGTTCAATTCCCGACCATGGCCTTATCTGTGTGGAGTTTGTATGTTCTCCCTGTGTTAGGGTGGGTTTTCTCCGGGTGCTCCGGTTTCCTCCAACACTCCAAAAACATACTGGTAGGTTAATTGGTTGCTATCAAAAATTGATCCTAGTCTCTCTCTCTGTCTGTATGTATGTGTGTATTTAGGGAATTTAGACTGTAAGCTCCAATGGGGCAGGGACTGATGTGAATGAGTTCTCTGTACAGCGCTGCGGAATCAGTGGCGCTATATAAATAAATGGTGGTGATGATGATAATGATTAGCAGAGGAGAAGATCCTGAGAAATGTTTCCAGATCTTGATTAACCCTCTCGGTTTGGCCGTTGGTTTGAGGATGTTAGGAGGAGGAAAATTTTCGGTGGATGCCCAGGAGATGACACAGAGATCTCCAGAATTTTGATACGAATTGGATTCCGCGGTCAGAGACGATCTCTGTGGGGCAGCCATTTAAGCGAAAGATTTCTTTAACAAAGTGTTGTGCCAATACTGCTGAAGAGGGTAAGCCAACCAAGGGATGTGCCATCTTAGAAAATCGATCCACAATCACCCAGATGGTGTTACATTTTTGCTAGTGGGTACGTCCGTGATGAAATCCATGGATATATGAGTCCATGGTTTAGTGGGCAAAGGAAGAGGATGGAGAAGACCTAGGGGAGGTTAATGAGGAGATTTGTGTTGGGCACACACAGTGCAAGCGGCTACAAATTCTTTAATTTCAGACTGGTATTTAGGCCACCAGTACTGGCGAGAAATCAATTCACAGGTCTTACGAGTCACTAGATGTCCAGAAAAACGTGAAGCATGGAACCATGTGAAAAGTCTTTTCCGCAAATAGGGAGGGACAAAGGTTTTCCCCGGAGGAGGAGTAGACAGCATAGTCGCTTGGAGCCATTTAGGGTCCAAGATGGGACGTTCAAGGAAATCTTCAGGTTCAGCATTCTCAAAGGCTCGAGACAAGGCATCAGCTTTTTTATTTTTGTGAAGGTCACATGAAGATCGAAACATGAGAAGAACAATGACCACCGTGCTTGACGGGGGGTTAGGCACTGAGCAGACTGGAGGTAGAGAAGGTTTTTATGATACGTGAATACTGTGACTGGATGACGAGCCTCCTCCAGAAGATAGCGCCATTTGCATAAGACTAATTTAATAGTTAGCAGCTCCTTGTCACCTATGGTGTAGTTCCTCTCAGCAGGTAGAAATTTCCGAGATTAGAAAGCACAAGAATGACATTTGCCTTGACTGGACCTCTAAAACAGAACTACTCCAACTCCAATCGTAGAAGCATCAACTTCAAGAAGAAAAGGGAGGGACAGATCAGGTTGTTTTAGGATAGGAGTGGAGAAAAAGGCTTCCTTGTGGAAGGAGAAGGCCTCGACAGCCTCTGGTGACCACTGATGGATTTCGGCTCCTTTCCTAGTAAAAGCAATTAAAGGGGCCACGATGGTAGAATATCCTGAGATAAAGCGCCTGTAGTTGGCAAATCCAAGAACTCGTTGAATGGTCTTGAGGGTGTTAGGGCGAGGCCATTCCAGGATAGTCTGAACCTTCTCAGGATCCATCTGAAGTCCTGATCCAGAGACAAGGGTATCCTAGGAGCTTTGAAAGAACATTTCTCCAGTTTGCAATATAACTGGTTCTTACGAAGTCGACAGAGGACTTCGGCAACATGCAGGGGATGAGACTGGAGATCCCTTGAGAAGATTAAAATGTCGTCAAGGTACACCACAACTAAGGAATACAATAGATTGCAGAAGATCTCATTGACATAGCTCTGAAACACTGCTGGAGCATTACAGAGTCCAAAAGCATCACTAGGTATTTGTAGTGGCCATCCCGCGTGTTGAACGCAGTCTTCCACTTGTCCCCAGCTTGTGTCCTGATGAGGTTATAGGTCCCACGAAGGTCCAATATGGTGAAAATTTGGGCACTTTGATACGATCAAATAGCTTGGTTATTAGTGGAATGGTATATCTGTTTTTGATGGTAATGGAATTTAGGTCTCTGTAGTCAATGCAAGGGAGCAGGGTACCATCTTTTTTTCTTCACAAAGAAGAAACCGGCTCCAGCTGGAGAAGTGGAAGGCCTAATAAAACCCCGTTGTAAATTCTCCTTGATGTATAAGGTGGTAGCCTCAGTTTCAGGCAAGGAAAGAGCGTAGACTCTGCCTCTAGGAGGAATTTTCCCAGGTAATAGATCAAAGGGACAACCCCATGCCCGATGAGGAGGTAGATGTTCAGAATATGTTTTATTAAAGACATCTGCAAACAACGAATATTAAGAGGAAAGCATGGAGGTAGTAGGCTCCATTACGGTATGAAGAGTCCTCAGCGGTTTTACTTGGGTAAGGCTTCTTCCTGAGCAGGCTGTTCCCCAAGCCAGAATTTGAGAGGAAGGTCAGTCCAAGTGCAGTGAATGCAGATGAAGCCAAGGTTGGCCTAGAACAATAGGACTCGTAGTCAATGGAAGGATGAGAAAATATTTTTTTTTACCAATGTAAGGCCCCTATCTGTAGGGAGAGTACATTGGTACAGTGGTGAATACGGCAATTTACAAGAGGAGCACCATCAATACCGGTAATAACAATTGGTTTCTTCAGAGGCACAGAAGGCAGAGCCAGTTGTTTCACTAAGGCCAGTGAAATGAAATTCCCGACAGCACCAGAGTCTAGTAGAGCACAGGACTTAACAAATCCAGAGGACCAATGTAGGGTAACCGGAAAGGAGAATGTTTGATTAAAAGAAAATTCTGGAGAGAAGTTAAATGTCCTTAGCCTGACTTCCTCTGAGCAAGCTAAGGTCTGTCGGTTCCCAATCATTTAGGACATGATTTGAGAAGGTGTCCTGGGTCTCCGCAATAAATACATAATTTATTCTTAATTCTGCATTCTCACTCTTTCGGGGTTAGACGAGAGCGGCCCAACTGCATGGGTTCATCGGAAGAAGTGGGAGATAGACAATGAGGCGCCAGTCGGAGAGGTGGACGTCTGGGCAACTCTTTCTCAGAAGATCTTTGTCAGAACCGTAGGTCCACCCTGTTACACAGAGAAATTAACAAATCAAGAGTAGCAGGTAATTCCTGGGAGGATAGGGCATCCTTCACTTTATCAGAAAGGCCCTGACAGAAGGTGGCTACCAAGTCCTCTTCGTTCCACTGAAGACAAGGTCAGGATTTCAATAACATATTGTGCCACAGAACGTATGCCCTGGCGTAGCCGGAGAATACTAGAAGCTGCGGAAATAACCCGACCAGGTTCATCAAAGATCTTCCGAAAAGTCATAATAAATGCAGAGGAGTCATTGAGGAGGTTATTGTTCCGCTCCCAGAGAGGGGAAGCCCAGGCCAACACCTGTCCAGATAATAGGGATATAATGTAGGCAACCTAGAGGTAGGAAAGTTCTGCGGAAGGAGCTCAAATTGAATTGAACATTGGTTCAAAAATCCCCTATAGAACTTGGGGTCCCCTTCAATTTGGAAGGAGTGGGGAGGCGTAACTTGGAGGAAGCAGGAGATGCCTCGAATACAAGAGGCTGAGTCGGAATTTGAACTGCGGCTAGAGGTGAAGGAGTTACTTGAAGAGCGTCCAAGCTGGTGGCCAGAGATTGCAAACATTGTAATACTTGCACTTGTATAGTATCTTGCCATTCTAACCTTCCAACGAGATGTTGGAGTAGATCTTTAGCTGAAGGTACTCTATCGGGATCTGTCATGGCTGGTTCTTACTGTCAGGATTCACTAGGATGAGTGGGATCCTTCTGTTCTGCCTGGAATTGATGGTACTTCACCCAGAGGCGAGGAATCTAACAGAGTGGAAGGTTTTCACCAGAGGTTCCCGCAAGGGAATTTGGGCTGGAGTGGCATAATCTCACAGTTAGCAGGGGTTCAGGCGTCCAAAAGCTCACTGTGACAATCATAGATAATGTTCAAACTGTGTCCGGAGAGTATGTGGTCTACCTAATGCAGAAATGAGGTGCAACAAACTTCCGAATGCTGTCCAGGTATCGCGCATCTGCATAAAGATAGTTGCAATAGATCAGCTGTAACAGCTGTCAAAAAATGAATGAAAAAAAACGGCCGGTAAAAAAATGTTCATGTATCCAATAGACAAAGTGTTGAAAAATGAATATATTCCACCTACGCGTTTCACCCTATTGGGCTTCTTCAGGGATGCTTTGTATATATAGTATAGGTGAATTATATTAATTATATATTTAGAGTTCCGGACCTGAATATTATAGTCTTTTCAGCAAGTAATGTAATATATACATTCATCTTTTGCGTCAGGGGATTGTATGTTTGTTGTGCTGTTAGTCAATACTCAAAAACAGATACATTTCCAGGAACTAATCTCTAAAATTGTTGTCTGGATCTGAAAATTAGGGACAGTTGACAACTATGCAGAACATGCTTTGCTATTTAAACAAGCTTTCTGAAAAAAATTTAGAAAACGAAAGGGAAAGACCAGGGAGGTTTATATGTATTTATAATCCTATTGGTATTCGCTTTTGTTTTTACTTTCTTGTTCTGTTTTGATCAGTATTAAAAAGAAATACACAAAATATTGCACAGTATACTGCTGCTAACAAGTAAAAAAATAAAATAAAAATTGTGCCTAATTATAAATTAAATTCAGAAGTCTTTGACACATTTGGAAGTATATAATAACAGGCCTGCCGCTTCTGCTAATATGGTGGTTCTAAACAATGAGGGTACTATTATGGGTTCACATATTCATGTGTTTTTAAATTGATAAGTAACTTACCAGGAGGTACCACAGAGCCTCCAAAATCTAGCATGTCCTGTCAGCTACTGATCCCATACCATTGTGCAATGGGATTACTGGTATGTTTTTTTTCTACCTAGACCATCCATTCCAAGCACGTATTGTATGGTATTATAGACTGAAATTTTGAGATGAAAGTTGTTAAAAAATGCAAAGTTTCAATTAACACTTAAGGAGTTTTCTATTTTAATTCCACATTGTTCAGTTATTTCCCTTCTGTTTTCTCTGCTATGTTACCTAAGTATGTGTTCGTTAAATTTCTTCCTTGTTACCCCAATTTCTCTAATGTATTGTAACGTTGCATGGGAAAGCTTTTCTTATTTTGGTGGCCTCTGGTTATGACTAGAGATGCTCACTGACCCCCGTGTTTTGGTTTTGGATCTGGATTACCGTCGGGTTTTGGTTTTGGTTTTGCCAAACCACCCTTGTGTGTTTTGGTTTTGTTTTGCTATTTTGTTTAAAAATCAATGTTTTTGGCCATAAACTAACCAAATTTAGTGCTCCACCTGTTTCTTGGATAAGTAATGTAATTGTAAAGCTAATAAATTATCTAAAAACAGTTTGATTCCTGGTAGGCCTTCATTAATTCTACACAAAAACCAGATTGTGTTCCTCTCCATCTATGCATATTGGCAGTGCAGCCATCGTCTTTGGATGTATATTACACCCTATACTTATAGTTAAATATGAAAAGAAATGGACAAAGGAAGTTTGGTTTCTGTCTCTCTAGGCCCCCTCCACTTGTAGAAAATACAAAAAAATTCAGCCGTTATAGACTGCACAATATTAATTGAAATGGACAAAGCCAGTTTGTCGTCAGTCTGTCTGTGTATGAGAAATTGCCCAAACAGCAGCCTTTCAAGACGGTACGTGATATAGAAATTCCCCAAATCCCTTTCCTCTTTGGGGGTAGATTGCACCCTACACTTAAATAGAAAGTTTTAAAAAGATGTTATCGTCATCATCTGGAGCTTCATCCTTACCCTCATCAGTGTGTACGTCATCATCACAGACAATCAATTCATCGCCGCTTGAATCCGCCATTAGAGAACAGTCAGTGGATGTCTTGGACGATGAAGGCCTTCCTCGTGGAAGATGTAGTTCATTTTTAGAAACATCATCATTTTCTCCACATTTTTGGGAAGTAACCTTCTACGGCGATCACTGACTAAAATTCCGGCTGTGCTGAACACTCATTCAGAGTACACACTGGAGGGTGGGCAGCTTAGGTATAGCATAGCAAGTTTGTACATGGGTTTCCAAATGGCCTGCTTTTTTCCCAGTAAGGAAAGGGATTGTCTGACATTTCCATATCAATTACCTCTTGAAAATAATCCTCCACCATCCTTTGCATGTTAATACTCGTATTGGATGGCGTTATGGGCAAGGTTACACATTTTTTTGAAACATCCTTCAAACCAGCCCAGATGTTAAACTGTTCTGGTCTGCCAAATGCGTCTTCCCTGCTTCTTTTTTGAAAATTTAATTTTGTACGAGCAGCAGCTGCTTGAGAAACTGAAGGACATGTCAACAAGCCAAAGCCCAGTTCAGCGGACAACTTGCTGAGCAATAGCTCCTTGCAAAGTTCACATCTCGTTCATTTTGAAGCAAAGACTCAATGTAGGTCTTAAACCTTGAATCAAGCACAGTGGCCAAAACGTACTGATCCGAGTTCAAGATCTTTATAACTCGAGGATCATTGTGAAGCGAATAAAGTACTTGATGTACAAGGCCAACATATTTTGCGGAATTGCTTGCTTTCATCTCCTCCTTCAGTTTCTCAAGCTGCTTTTCCAATAGTCTAATTAAAGGAATGACTTGGCTCAAGCTAGCAGAATCTGCACTCACTTCACACGTCACAACTTCAAATGGTTTCAGCACCTTGCACAGCACTGAAAGGATTCCCCACTGTGCAAGAGTGAAATACATCCCCCCTCCTTTCCGAATGTCATGGCTTGTGCAATACGCTTGGATGGCTTTGCGCTGTTCCTCCATCCTCTGAAGCATGTACAGGGTGGAATTCCACCTAGTTACCACCTTTTGCTTAAGTTGGTGGCAGGGCAAGTTAAACTGTTCTTGGAGCTGCTGCAATCCCCTACATGCTGTGGCAGAATGCCTGAAATGGCCTGAAATTTTATGGGTCACCGAAAGCATCTCCTACACCTCACGGTTATTTCTTAGGAAGCTATGCACCACCAAGTTAATGGTGTGAGAAAAACAGGGAATGTAAAGGAATTCACCAAGCTGTAATGCTCGCACTATATTGTTGGCGTTATCAGAAATTACATATCCTGGGGAGAGTCCAAGTGGTATAAGCCATGTATCAATCACATCTCTTAGTTTGCGTATCAAATTGTCAGCTGTATGCCTGTTAGTGAAGCCGGTGATACAAAGAGTGGCCTGCCTGTGACAAATGTTACATAGTGGTGTACATGCTGCTGCTGTTCCTGCTGCTGAAGGCGAATGACCAACCCAGTGGGCTGTCACAGTCATATAGTATTTGGTTTGACCACTTCTACTTGTCCACATATCTGTGGTTAAGTGGACAGTGGGCAGAATGGCATTTTTCAGCGTAATCTCTACATTTGTACACACTTTTTGGTATAGTTGTGGAATAGCTTTACGGGAACAATGGTGTCACGATGGAATTCTGTAACGCGGACACAAAACCTGAATTAACTGTGAAAAACCAGATGCGTTTATTGTGTATATTGGACACAGATCTAACATGGCAGCCATGGCGTCTGTGATTCGCTTGGCGACTGGGTGACTGCTGTCATATTTGCTTCCCCTAACAAATGATTGTTTCACAGTTAATTGTTGAAATGTAGGACTGCTGTTTCTCTTGGCATTCCTCTGGGCTGACGATTTCCCCCCAGCAGCAGCAACAGTAGCAGCAGTGGGACTAACGCTTTCTTCAGAGGAATCAATTATAGTGCAGGAGTAATCTAGCCTTAATAAGAGGGATGCAGGGCTAACTCCGAGCGCTACTGAGGATATTGATGAGGATGGTGTTGTGGGTGTATTTTGTAGCTGTCGGGATGTCGGCGACTGGAGGGTCCTAGCTGATGATGGAGTGTTTGTAATTTTTTGGGAAGAACTTTCAGCTTTTCCCAACACTTTGCCATGAACTCTCATTAAATGGTGTAACATAGACGAGGTTCCAAGATGGTTAAGGTCCCTCCCTCGACTGACTGTGGTTTGACATACACTACAAATGACTATACAATTGTTGTCTGGATTTGGGTAGAAATAATTCCACACATAAGAAGTGGATTTTTGTGTTTTATGGCCAGGCATGACAATGGCCTTTTTCTTGTCACGTGCCAGAACTGCTGCCACTGGTGCAGGACTTAAACAACCTCATCCTCATCAACATCCTCATTAACGCCCTCGTCACCTACACAAATCTCCCACTCATCCTCTTCTAATTCCAAAGTGGCATCCTCAATTTGTGTATCACCGGCTACACTCGGGCTGTTCAGGCACACATCAGCAGAACTGCTGAAAGGGCCCTTCTTTATGGGTACACTAACATAATGCTCAGGATTAGAAATACCACTGGTGGATGGACTCTCCACAGGGATTGGTGTCATTTTTGATTCAGAGCATACATTATCCTCTAATGCCTTACTGTTTTCTTGCAGCTCGGCATTCACGCGTAACAGTAGTTGTGCACCACTTTTTAGACTCCAAATTACTTGGTCTTGCTTGGTCACGAGTGACCGTACAAAAAGAAGGTTCGGTAACATTTTTTGATCTGCCAGTAATAGAGAAAGGCAAAGGCCTCATTCTTTCTTTGTCACTGCGTGTGTAGAATTGCATGTTGTCAATTTTTTTTTTTATCGGCAGTTAACTTTGCCTCAGTTACACTTCTTCTTCGCTTCAACACGGTAAAAGAAAATTTGGTGTGTGTTTTTTTCCCTGATTTCAAAAGACTATGTACTTTTACATTGGCTTTACCAGATAACGTACTGGGAACACTACCATCAGGACTGGGGCCAGAACCTGGTTGCTGATTCTGCTCATATGTGGACTTCTTTGAATCCATTTTAATGAGCCCAAACCACTTGTAGTGCAAAAAATTGTATAGATACTGCTGACAAATATGACTTTTTTTGACAGCCAGAAAAATTAGTGTTTCACACTGGGGAATATGGGACACCTCAAAGCACTTGTAGTGCAAAAAAATTGAAAAATAATCCTCCTCTATCCTCCTCTCTTCCTGCTCTAACAATTGCTAATAGATTTGAATAGATTATAAATGAAAGGATAATACAAAGAATAAGGTGTACAATTATTGCTCTGTCCCTGCTCTAATACAGCCTGTGACCTAACCCTGCTCTCTCCCTCTGTCAAGTGGCGATGGATTGCTGTGGAGGCATTTATGCTTTTCAAATCTCGCGAGAACCGAGCTCAGAAATACGAATACGTCACAATGACGTTTTGCCTTGATTTCGATTCCGAACGGGCGGCTCGGTATTCGGATAGGCGAAGTTCGGGTGGGTTCGGATCTCCTGGAACCGAGCCCGCCCATCTCTAGCTATGACACAGAGCTGTTCATCTATGTGCATGTCCAGTAAATATCACGGTACTCAAGTAAAGGGCAAAACATGCACTTGCACACTATTCTTATTGGTTTGCTTTCCTTTATCCTTTTACAATCTAATGTTATTGTACATTGCCTCTAGGGTGACATCACTATTGTCCATTGTACTTGTTCACCAATAACAACATTGTATATTCAACATTGCAACCAGTGCTATGCAAAAATCAAAGAGTGGATTTTAAGTGTAAAAGTAGCTAAAGACATATTACTTGGAGAAATATAAGTAACAGAAATATTGGGACAAAAGTCATTAATAGATTTTATTTGAAAATGGAAAACTCATTAATACACAATGTTTATACTGACCTGTGGGATTGTGGCAGGAATGTTGGTCACGTTTTTATTGGCACAAGCAACAGAGGTTTTGATATTGTCACATGTGCACACTTGAGGGCAGCGATCAGAAAGGATAGGAATTGTGAAGGACAGGACAAGCAAACACTGGAGAAACATCATCTTAATAGAACCTAGGGAGAAAACAGACACTATTATAAGATGCAATTGACGGTGAGAGGCAAAAGTGAAATCATTTGCAATAAAGTGTAATTCCCTGATCCACATTTGAAACAAATATGCTCGTCCTGTTTGAAAATCTCGTTCCAACCACCTTCCGATCCTGCAGTGTGTATACACTCACGATCACAATCTCCATAGTGTTTACAGAGTCTTGATCTTTTCAGCCAATGCCAGCAATGAACATCAGCTGGTGTCCCGGGGTAATAATTGTAGAGAGGGCTGAATGTGGAATAATTTGTCCGTTCGATCTGAGACTGAATATTTTGTTTCAGTCACAGAAGCTTAAGAAATTTATAATGACACTGTGGATAGTTATAACAAGGCTGTTAATCAGTGTGACCTGCCATTCTCTAAATGACCACAGGACCAGTTGTTAAGCACAGATCTGAAGGCAAATTGTGTATAGTGTGTACACATGTATTGGCAGACTGATTGTAATTTCAATAGTTTGTAAAATAGTGATAACAAATTGGTCAAAAGTTTTTGTAGTGTGTACCTAGCCTGACTCCTGAACCACTCCTGGGGGTATATTTACTAAACTGTAGGTTTGAAATGTGGAGATGTTGCCTATAGCAACCAATCAGATTCTAGTTATCATTTATTGAGTACATTCTACAAATTGACAGCTAGGATCTAATTGGCTGCTATAAGCAATATCTCCACATTTCACACCTGCAATTTAGTAAATATAACCCCATATCTGGCATTAATGAGGGGACGGAAGGCCACATTTTTGTTTTGCTTTTTAAATGGAGAGAAATAAAGTTCAGGACATGCAACTTAGACTTGTGATTGTCAACCTGCTGTTGACAAACGGCCAAACAATACATTTTTGTATCTTAAATATAATGAACAGCAAGTAAACATTTTATATTTTATTAATATTTCACCTGCAATAGATTAGGGATCTCCACCCTAGGCTAAAATGTATTTTAGTAATAGTAGCATGAGTCACCAGCACTGAGAATCGGCATAGGGCTCCATACAACATCAGTAACACCAAGGGGTAAATGTATCAAGGTCCGATTTTTTTCAGCGTGTTAAAATCGCGGCAAATCGCAGGTGATAACCCGCCATTTTAGTCAAAATTTTCTGAAATGTATCAAGGTGTGATTTTGACCCTGATCTTCAAAATCGCCGGTCATCTCTGGCGATTTGCTGAGATGTAAATACTCCTGTGTTAGCTAACTTTCCTGTGTTGTAGCAGCGAGTTGTATACACATCACTGTTACACTGCCTGTCATGCAGCTGTAAAAACTGTAAAGAATAGATCAAAGTTAAAAAAAAAAAAAAAGCGTGAAGTCCCCCCTCTATTCAGTCTTAACCCTAGTGCTGCCTGACTACTGCTGGTTCCGTGAAAATCGGAGAAAGATTTTGCCTGGGGTCCCCCCCCATTTTCATGCAACCAGCACTTGGCAAACTAGCCGGGGGTTGGAGGCACAATAGCAGGGGGACACTCAGCAGGGGTCCCCCTGCCATAATGACTAACTAACCCCAGACTGTTCAGCGCTGGGCTGGATTTCCTAGGGGATGGGGTCCGTTGAAAAAAAACGAGCGGGCCCTAGGGCTCTTCCAACACCCCTGGGCGGTGGGTGTAGGGTATTAACGGCGAAAAAAGAGTTAAAAAAACAGACGCCATTTTGTTTTGTGGAACTACAAGTGCCAGCCAGGTTGCCTTAAATAGTGTGGGCATGCTGCTACTTGTATAACTGCAAGCACCAGCATACCCACAGCAGCCAGGGCATTTTGGCACTTGGAGAACCACAAGTGCCAACATGCCCTGACACCCACGGCTGGCTGGGACCTGTAGTTCCACAAAACAAAATGTTTACAAATCCACCACACCCTGTTTAAAACCACTAACATTTATTAAAAATAATAAACCCACAATAAATACAGTAAACACCCTCACTTACACCACATGATTTTATTAAAAATAATAAATACCCTATACTCACCAATGAAGTTTTCTTCTCTTGTCAGCCACTCTCAATCGAAAAATGTCTGTCACTAATGTCCAAAATAAATTTGCATCCAAAGTCCATGCTTGACAAAGTCCAAAATAAATTTGTAATTCCAAAAGTCTGGCTTGCCACTGTCCCAAACAAATTTGTACTTCCAAAAGTCCTGCTTGAAATCTGTTCACATCTTTTGCCCAGCGGGGACTGCCCATTGTTGCTTGAAGTCTTCTGTTCTTCACCCAGGGTGGAACCCATATATGTAAGATCCACGATTCTTCTTGCTTGCTGGAAGAAAAATAAAAAAGGGAGGAGCCGCCGCAAACAGCTCTTACCTAGTAGTAGGTCCGATACGCAATGAGCTTAACTCATCGCGATAGTTCTATTTATAGTATCAGGTGATTTTCCCACGCTAGTGGGAAAATCACCTTCCCTGGTCTCAGCGGGAGACCCCCTGGTCTCAGCGGGAGATAGAGGATGTCATTAAACGCCTCCTGAAGGACAAACCTCCTGGTCCGGATGGTTTTGTTAATGCTTTCTAAACCACATTTAGGTCAGAGCTGGACCCACTGCTAACAAACCTGTACCATGATGTCCTGATGGGTGCCTGCTTCCCAGCTGAAATGCTGTAAGTGAAGATAATAACTTTCCCGAAACCCGGGAAGGATCACTCTGACTGTAAGCATTATAGACCCATAGCATTACTCAACACTGACCTGAAAATCTATTCTAGATTGATAGCTGATCGTTTGAATCCTCTCTTACCGCAGTTGATCCATACGGACCGGATTGGCTTTATATTGGGTCGTCGGGTAACAAATAACACGTGTCGTATTCTAGATGTGGTGGACGTCCTGGTTGGAGCCGAGGAGGATCTTGTCCTGCTTTCTCTGGACGCAGAGAAGGCCTTCAACAGGCTTCATTGGCTCTATATGAAAGAAGTATTACTTAAATTTGGTATACAGGGAAATATACTTCACTCCATTCTGGCCCTGTGCCAGGGACCTTCCACAAAGGTGTTTAGTAATGGCTTCCTTTCCTTCTCCTTCCCTATTACCAACGGCACTAGGCAGCAGTGCCCCCGATCTCCTTTAATGTTTGTTCTTGCTATAGAACCTCTAGCACACACAATTAGACAGGCTGTAGACTTCCCAGGTATTACAATTCACTCCTACACACATAAACTGTGTTTGTTTGAGGACAATGTATTTCTATTTGTTACAAGCCCTGGGACCTCGTTGTCAGCCTTGAAACTTATTTTGGATCGGTATAGTGAGGCCTAGTTTTACAAAATGAATATCGCTAAATCTGAAGCCCTTCCTATCAATATACCAGTCTTCACTTTTGGCTCTGCAAAAACAATTTCCCTTTGTTTGGGTAAAGGAGTCGCTGCCATACCTGGACATACATATACCACCTACCCTATCTACTATATTTGAGACTTTTCCCCAATTTTCCTCCATTTTTCCACATTGGCCAAGAATTGGATTGACTTCGGTTTCCTGGCTGGGCCGCATAGCGGATTTTAAAATGATGTTGTTACCCAAACTTATGTATATCTTCCGCACTATTCCATACATTGTACCCAAGAGATTGATGGCTCGCTTTCATACTTTAATGATGACATATATGTGAAGGGAGAAACACCCTCTTCTCACCCACAAACGTATGTCCCTGCCTAAGACATGAGGGGGTTTAATGCTTCCTAATCTTACCCAGTACCAAGAAGCTTGTATATTGAGCCCCCTCCAAGACTGGGCACTTCCCCAGGCTTCTAAGCCTTGGGTAGACACTGAAAGGGCCCTGTGCTCGAGCTTCCCTCTATCTGAACTACTCTGGATTCCCAAACCCGCCCGTCCCCCAGCTGTATATATACTAACGTCCATGTCGGATGCCATGCAGGTGTGGGATAGGGTTATTGGATTGCACAAGGATTTTACACTCCCATCTCGTAAGCTTTCTCTTCAAACTTATCCCAGGTTTGAACCTCACCAATTGGAGGAATAGAGGGATTACATTCCTGTCCGATCTGTTTACCCAGAGTCTCTTTCTTTCCTTCTCCCTGCTCCAAAACCGGTATAGCCTTCCCTTATCTGAGACATATAAATATTTGCAAGTCAGGCCTCTAAGGCCCCTCACTCCCTCTCCTTGCCCCCTGCTCAAATTTTGGAAGACTGACAAACGGTGCCAATAAAGGTGGAAAAACGTTTTGGTATCAGTATCTCCACTCCTTGACTCCCTCCTCTAAAGTCCCAGCCCAGCTTCGCTAGGAAGCAGACGTGGGCTTATCCCTTACTCAGCAGCAATGGGAAACTATCTATTCTTCCTCCCACCGCATGTCAAACTGCATTAATCATACAGAGAAGCAGGTTAAGCTCCTTAACCGGCTATACCTGTACCCAGACTGGCTCCACAAGATTTGGCCAAATCAGTCAAAATTCTGTTGGCGCTACTGTGCCCAGATAGCCGATGTCTTTCATGTTTTTTGGTTATGTCTGGTGCTTCAGCCACTCTGGGACGAGGTCTTTGCTTTGATTTCTACGGTTTTGAAAACTACCGTTGCTCCAGACCCTGCCCTGACCTTACTCCATTTATACCAGACTACTATTCCTAAGCATGACCGATACCTTGGGGTCATATGCTTAGAGCCGCTAGGGCAGAGATAGCTCAAAACTGGAAATCTCCTACCCCTCCAACTATCACCGACATTGTCTCAAAAATTCAATTTAGCTTTGAGATGGAGACAATAGATGTACGCTGTTCCTCATCTGCTTCAGCACCTATTATAAAATGGTTCAGTTGGCACAAGTATGTTACAGACATCCCTGGCGCACATCGAGATGCCTCTATTTCTACATTACCCACATCTCCAGCAGCTCTGATTGAATCCCCCCAGTCTCACGATCAGGTCACATCTCCTCTCACTTCTGTTTTACCATGAGTATCTCCATAATGTTAAAATGTAAGATAACATGCTTTGTTGTTTATTCAGCTTCCTTTTTTCTATATGTGTAATGTTGAAACTGTGAGCCAATAGCTTGATTGATTTCCCCTTCCCCCCTGCGTGGGGGCTCCCTGTGTCTCCCATTGTTTTGACTTTCCCCTCGCTTAACCGTTTCTTTTCTGTACCCCATTCATGTTAAAAAAAATACAATAAAAAATAGAAAGTATAATTTCATATCTTTAAAACAATTACAAACACTCACACCCTGAGATTCTATACATTATGAAAATACTTCAGTCCTCAGTCCTGATTCAGTCCCATTGGGGGTAATGTATTTAATTTAAATATCCAATTCATCTCACATTTTGCAAGGGCTACTGAAGAATCCCTACATCTCCAATTGCTTTCTGATTTGTCAATAGCCCAAAACTTTTCTAGGCCACTGACAGAACAATTGTGTTGAATCTTAAAATGAGAGGACACTGAATGGTTGTCAAAACCTCTTTTAATATTGTGAAGTTGTTCGGATAGTCTAACCTTTAATGGACGAGAAGTGCGGCCCACATTAAAAAGACCGCACCTGCATTCCAATAGGTACACAACATTAGAACTATTATGACTCAAAAACGTCTTAATAGTGTACACTTTCCCATTAACCTCAAATCTAGAGATCTTGCTTTTCTGGTTGGAAAATATAGCCCTACATGCTGCACACATGCTGCATCTGAAAAAACCTCTTATGAGATTAGTGGGAAAGCAGTGAACTTTCTGGATTTGACTATTTTTAATGGATTTTACTATATTAAGTAAGTTATTCTTTATTATATTTATATGTATGTTTATGGCATAAGTTCCGTTATTGCACTAATCAATTTCAGTATTTAAAGCTGAGGATTTTGCACCTCCGATCATCACCTTGAGAAAGGCTCCAGGAGAACTGAAACGTGTTGGTTTCGATAGTTGGGAGAACAGGACTGTATTATAGACTGATAGGTCTGATTCTATTCCTTTGCTGCTCTATCCTGGGTGCAAGCTGTTTGGATACAAGAATGCTCATTATTTGTTAAGATCTGGTACGGACCCAGCTTAATCCTATTTTGTGACTTTGAAGTGAATGTTAGTGTATGAATAAAATGTTTTGAAATTTTACCCTACAGTATCACGCTATGTGTATCTGCTCTATTCTTTACACGTGATTCCGGGACAACTCTGCTGATTGGTCTATCGTAAGAGGACACACTGAATGCTGAGGTAGCTGTGAGAGCGATCGAGACCCACGGGATTGATGTAAGCTGCAAGGAGGAGGGCAGACGCTGATCTTCGGTGGAAGTCTTTGCTGACCAGCGTTATTGGAGTTTGCAGGAGAGACTCAGTTTCTGGCCATTTTTTGTTCATCTTTTAGTAAGTATAACTATATGAGGCCGGGACTAGAAGAGGATTTTAAAACATATGTATTGTTTGCCTCTATAGTGGAATCCAAAGCGCTTGTCAGTTCCTCATATGATTGTTTACAGATTTTGTTATATTTGAGTTTTTTAGGTGTACTACCCTTGAGGCCGCTATAAGCTGCATTTCTATTGAGCATCTGAAGATTCAGTTTAACTTTCTTTTGTTTTAGGCTGCTTTAGGTGTCCAAATTGTATAACATGTCGGTATATGTAGGCAGGAAATACCTTTAAACATCCTCACTCAGGCAAAGAATATAAAATAAATTTTATGCTATCCTGCACCAGTACATACGTAGTGTATATCATCATGTGCCCATGTGGCCTTTACTACGTGGGAAAAACATCTCGGCAATTCAAGGAAAGGATGGCTCTTCACATATCAGCTATAAGAATTGCCATAGAAAAACACAACAGTAAACAACCAGTTGCTAGACATTTTTTGAATGCTAGACACAATAAGGCTATGCTCCGGTATAAAATTGACCATATTCCACCATTACTTAGAGTTGTAGATAATAAATGAATGCAATTGGAATCTACGTGGGAAAGTCACCTAATACTGTAAATAGACATAGCGCATTGCGTAGCGGAGTTCCTAGCTAGCTAGGAGGTGTTCGCGGCGGATTCTCCCATTTGCTATTTTTCTGAAATCAAGACAGAAGATTCGTGGGATGCACAAATATGGGCCCCTCCTGGGTGAAGAATTGAACAGATTACAAGCCAGGACATTTTGAAGTACAAATAACTTTGGGACAGGGACAAGCCGGACTTTGGATACAAATTTATTTTGGATATGGTTTACAGGCCATTTAGGATTGAAAGCTGCTGACAAAAGGTGAAAACTTCATTGGTGAGTATCAGGGAATTTATTATTTGTAATAAAAATATGTGGTATCAATGAGGGTGTTTACTGTGTTTATTGTGGGTTTATTATTTTTTAATAAATCCTAGTGGTTTTAATGAGGGTGTGGTGGTTTTGTAAACATTTTCTTTTGTGGAACTACAGGTCCCAGCCAGCCGTGGGTGTCAGGGCATGTTGGCACTTGTGGTTCTCCAAGTGCCAACATGCCCTGGCTGCCGTGGGTATGCTGGTGCTTGTAGTTATACAAGTAGCAGCATGGCCACAATATTTTGGGCAACCTGGCTGGCTGGGACTTGTAGTTCCACAAAACAAAATGGCGTCCATTTTGTTTTGTTTTTTTTTACCATTTATCACCGTTATTACCCTACACCCACCGCCCAGGGGTGTAGGAAGAGCCCTAGTGCTATCGGCACTGAGCTGGATGTCCCTGGGGGGGGCCCGCTCATTTTTTTCGGTGGACCCCACTCCCTAGGGAATCCAGCCCAGCGCTGAACAGCCTGGGATTGGTTAGTCATTATGGCAGGGCAGCAGCCGTGTGTGTCCCCTGCTATAGTGCCTCCAAACCCGGCTGGTTTACCTAGTGCTGGTTAAGTGAAAATCGGGGGGACCCCACGCAAAAAAAATTCCCGATTTTTCACGGAACCAGCAGTAATCAGGCAGCACTAGGGTTAACCATGAAAAGAGGGGGGACCCCACGCTTTTTTTTATTTACTTTTATCTGTTTTTTACAGTTTTTACAGCTGCCGGAGCTCCAGCAGCTGTATGACAGGCAGTGTAACAGTGATGTGTATACAGCGTGTTTGAAAGCAAACTCTCCTGAGTTTGCTTAATCGAAGCTTCATACATTTGAGACTTGTATAGCTGCAGTGGCAAACAGTCGGGAGTTTGATCTCTGGTGATTTTGCAAATAGCGATTTTGACAGAAGCACAACTCTGGCGATTTTGCATGAAATCTCTGCCTCATACATCTGCGAGTTTCAACTCTCCCGAGAAAATCGCTGATTTTGCAAAATCGCACCTTGATACATTTACCCCCAAGTGTCAGTGCGGAGATGGTGCCGGACAACAAATCGATGAGGAAAGCAAAAAATTATTTCAATACATAATGAATATATAGAGTCCCTGCAAAAAGTCTATGAGAGCAATGCAGACGCCTGGATGTCAGTCTGCAATGATGGTAATGTACGCAGTATATCGTGTTCTTGTACATGGGAATAGGCAGTAGGTGATGCCTCTGATGTTTCCTGCTTCTGTACAGAATGTGCAATTACCTTGATGATGTTTTCATCGCGCTTGTCTATTGGATGATTTGACTCTGCAGATATATACAGTCGCGCTGAAGTCGGTGTGCTGATGTGTGTGATCTTCCTGTAGGGTCACGGGGTCGCTGATAGAACTGTTCGGTGGGTGCCTCCTGTTGGGGACTCTGTGCGTGGACATAGTAGTATCTCTTCCTAGGTGTAACACTGTGCTGGGGGCTGTGCATTCACAGCTTGAGGGTTCGGAAGAGAAGATAAACTACATAGTATAGTAGGTTTTCAGGAAACTTTATTAGCGATTACAGAATCGCACTTATATTCGTATGAATGATAGACAGCAGAGAGTGTAGCAATAGGCAAATTCAATGGCAATAATTGAGTGATCTCCAACGCTTTTCGTCCGGCCAGAGACTTTTTCAAGGAGAACTCCTAGAACCTTTGATGTCAAAACACGGCCAAGCGACTCAAGTCAACCCGAAAACATAGGAACTGGGGTGCAGAAAATGGCAGCAGGTGCTCTGGACAGATGAGTCAAAATTTTAAATATTTGGCTTTAGCAGAAGGCAGTTTGTTCACCAAAGAACTGGAGAGCGGTACAATAATGAGTGTCTGCAGGCCACATGGAAGCATAATGGAGGTTCCTTGTAAGTTTGGGGCTGCATTTCAGTAAATGGTGTTGATATTTATCCATCATGCAATACCATCAGTGAGGAGTCTGATTGGCTGTATATTGGGGTCGTTGTCCTGCTGCAGAATAAAAGTTGGAGCCAATGTCATTAAGAACTATCTTCAGCGTAAAGAAGAACAAGGAGTCCTGGAAGAGAGGATATCCCCCCCCCAAGCCCTGATCACAACATGATCAAGTCTGTAAGGGTTTACATGGAGAGACAGAAGAATTTGAGCAAGTCTACATCCACAGAAGATCTGTAGTTAGTTCTCCAAGTTGTTTTGAACAACATCCCTGCAGAGTTCCCTTAAAAACTGTGTACAAGTGTACCTAGAAGAATCAAATACCTACCTCCCACCCACATTATATTAAAACCCCCATTCCCTCACATTTACCTTGTTCCATCCACTCTGTGTTGGAGAGGCAGACTGTGTGTGCCTCTCCTACAGTCTGTTCACATAGGATGAGGCCGGTTATGTGGTGCGACTTTCATGTGACATCTGTCAGTAACAGGGATAGGAGAAGGGCACATTTAGGGGAAGGGAGGGAGGAATGCATCATAAGATCTATGGCCAAAAGAAGGAAGCTGGCGTGTCAGAGGAGGGACCAGCCTCCAAGTACCACAGTGTAAGCATAGCTGACACACTTTGAGAGTACTTGGTCCGATGGGCCTCCTGATCGCTCCTTTAGGGGATATTTATTAAGGAACAAAGTTTTGCCTTGTTAATTATCATAGGTCATCGCAATGATGACAGATGATTTTCCATAAGCATTCACTAAAAAATCATCCCAGGACAGCGCATTCAATAGGAAGCTGTCCCAGTGATGACACTGGCTACGCATGAGCAGAGACATTTTGTGATAGGAACCAGAGGGGAGATCAGGTTAGCTGCAGTGAGGGATTCGAAGATCCCTCTACCGCAATGCTCCCCCTATAGAATTCAATGGCTAACGCCATCTTTAGATGGCATTAGCCACGTGGGACAAGTGCCAAAAAGCTAAGCTTTTTGGCACTTGATAAAAGTGCCCAAACCGCAGCCCTTATTGACTATCATGGGAACTGCAGTTAATGCTGTAATTGCCTAATGCAGGATTTATCTCCAATATCTCCTGTGTTAAGCTTTTAGTAAATGAACATTGTATTTAAAAACACCTTAACTATAAAGAAAAAGCAGTTTCTGCATGGTTTAGGGCTTCATAAATAGGCCTAAGTTTCCTTATGTGCTACCATCAATGACCTAATTGAAGCTAGTAAACTGTCTATATGTAAAAATTATGCCCTTAAGTCTGGCTCCATGTTGTATAAGGGTAGTGTACACAATACACTTGTGTGCCTATCAGACTATTTGTAACACATCTTATGTGCCAGTGGAGAAGTATGCAGCACGTCTTTAAGTGCATCCTATACTAAACAGTTATAAATAAACATTATATATATATATATATATATATATATATATGTATTTATAATTCAACATTATGTGTGTGGAGATGAAAAAAAAATATAATGTTTAATGTTCATGTGTAACATGTGTGTAACACCCCCTAGCGGCGAGTTAGGTGTTTGTGAAGGGAGCATTGATTAATACTGGTTGTTATGGTTACAACCCAGTCCAGTCTGTTAGAGACAGCGTGAGAAGGAGGAGGGGCTGTCAGCAAGGGGGGAGAGAGACAGGGAGAGACACAGACAGAGAGATAGACAGGACCAGCAGACAGGATCTAGACAATTGCTTTGCCCGGGGCAATTTTAGTGGAGGCCGATTTAGGCCCTGCCCCCTTCCTGATTTCTAAGGCTGCCGGCGGCTGCACACTATGTGCAGGTCCGCTCGGCAGTGACAGTGTGCTGCCCCGCTGCTCTGATTGTGTTTAAAACACAATCAGAGCAGCCGGGCAGCACACTGTCACCACTGAACGGACCTGCACAGTGTGCAGCTGTCGGCAGCAAGCCCCCCCCCTGGATCCGCCATTGCCAGCAGAGCATGCAGTAGTGTGGCTGCATATACAAAGGGGAGGAGTTCCCAACCCTAGAGAGCGGGAGAACTCCATATCACTAAAGAGAACCCCAAGAGAGAGGGGGACATTTTGCATGGAAGAGACCCTGGAGTGAGGGTTGCTGCAAGAGGCAGTGTAGCTGAAGTGTCAGAACTTCAGGGGCTGTGCGTACACAGAGAGAAGTGTCAGAGCCCAAAGGAGAAATCATCCCTGCAGAGGAAGGGTTTGCTGCAGTTGAGAGTTACACAGCGTGTGTCAGAACTGCATTGAGAAGCTGCCTGCCTGTTAGCATCCCTGTGAGTGCCCCTGCAGAGACGTGGTGATCAAGTATGGAGTACTGGAGTGTAAGAGACATTTGAACTATGTTCTATAACATCTATATCAGGGGTAGGCAACCTTTTTCTATCAGTGTGCCAGATAACATCTAGTCAAGCCCAGGTTTGCCAGCTGCTACATTATATACGTGTTTTATTTCATTATGCTAATATTATAATAATGATAGTACCGGGACCAACATATGAACATCTGTAAACCTTTGCACGGTATTGTGTGTGTGTGTGTATATATATATATATATATATATGTATATATATATATATATATATATATATATATATATATATATATATATATATATATTGTAGTATAATCAGGGGAATAGGTACTATCTCCTTGGGGAAGATGCGGTGAACATCCACTTCAACGGAGCATGGTCGGTGATTCACATAAACTTACAGCCCAAAAGATAATATATTAATGTGTCTAATGCCCATTTAATTGCCAGGGCTTCTTTTTCAATAGTGGCATAATTTCTTTCATTCACATTCATTTTCCGGCTTAAATAAATAATAGGATGCTCATCACCATGCTTACTTTGGGATAGCACCGCATCTATCCCTGCACTTGACGCATCCGTCTGCACAACAAGTTAATTTTTAAAATCAGGTGTCATTAAAACTTATACTGAAAGAGACCTTCTGGGGCAGAAAAAGCTGTCTTCTCTTTGGCTCTGCCTGTCAACGGTACCTGCCAGTACCCTTTAGTTAGGTCTAAAGTGGTTAAATGACGTGCTGTACCCAACTTTTCAATAAGTTCGTCCACTCGAGGCAGTGGGTATGCATCAAATTTGGACACCTTATTTAATTTACGAAAGTCATTGCAGAAGTGTAAATTACCATCAGGCTTCGGAATGTGCCAATTGTGCTTGCTCTAGGTGTTCTCTTACTAATGGCACCACTGCAGATATTCTTTCATGCATCTGGGAAACATGTTCAATCACAGATTTATAGGGACTAGGCTGCTCCTCCCACATCTCCTTGGCGATATCCAGTAACCCCCTAGGGTGTCTCCCATACAACAAATCAAAAGGTGAGAACCCTGTGGAGGAGTGGGGTACCTCTCTAACTGCCAGTAAAAAGAAGGGTAACAAATAGTCCCAATTTTTCCCATCTTTGTCCACTACCTTCTTTAGCATATTGTTTAACGTTTTATTAAACCTCTCTACTAACGCATCAGTCTGTGGGTGATACACAGAGGTCCTTAGTTGAGTAACCTTAAACAAGCGGCACAGCTCTTTCATAATTCTGGACATAAAAGGAGTACCCTGGTCAGTGAGGATTTCTTTAGGTATTCCAACTCTGCTAAAGACATGTACGAGTTCCCTAGCAATAGCCTTTGTCGATGTATTGTGTAATAGGATCGCCTCCGGGTACCTTGTAGCATAATCTAATATCAACAGAAAATATTGATTTATTTCCCACTGTTGCTGTGCAAAACATTGACCAGACATGCACGTATTTCTCCATGGTGTCTGTCCCTTTTAAACTTTCCAAGCACACACACAGAGCTGGTGTCACGTATCTGAATAATATTTAGTGGATCCCTAGTCTCTGTCAATGAGTGGAACTCACTCAGGAGCGCGGAGTCTAACGAGTAGGAGGTTTTCACCAGTGACACCCGCAAGAGGGTATGGAGTTGGCTGCTCCTATCCCACAGGTCACGGCCTCCAGAATCAGCGCTGACAGAATGGTGGTGGAGCTTGAAACAACGGGTTGGTAATAGATAGTCCCTGGTGAAATGGCAATAAAGGCAATACTGGAACGAGATGACTGGATAATAAATAATACGTCAGGACACCTGCAGACGAATATGGATACAGTACACTTGAACCAAAGGGGTGACTCAGAGCAACGGCAGATAAACTAATACAGCAACAGTTCAGATAGCAGAGATGATGAAGTAGTAGATGAGCCATAATTGGTAACTCAGGACAAAAACGGGAGAATCACTGATACAGCAACAGTTCAGATGGCAGTGATGATGAGTTAGAACTAGCTGATCCGCAATTGATAACTCAGGGCAACAGCAGAAGAATTATTGATACAGCAACAGCTCAACGATAACAGTAACAAAGATAGAGCTAGCTGATCCAAAAGTGGTAACTCAGAGTGTAGTAGGTGAATCACTGGTACAGCAGCAGTTAAAACAAGAATAGTGGTGGAATAGAACGAAGCGGCAGTTCAGAGGCAGACATACAGTAGAACTTAGCTGATCCACAAATGCTGATTCTAGCAGCAGGTGAGTTACTGGTTACAGCGACAGTTCAATATATGAAAATAAGAAAGGAATGGAACTTAGCTGATCCGTGAGTGGCGATTCAGAACAACGGGTGAGTTACTGGTACAGCGGCAGTCCGTAGCGTAGAAGCAGCAGTGGCGTTGAGCTAGCTGATCTGTGAATGATGATTCAGAACAACAGGTGAGTTACTGGTACAGCGGCAGTCCTTAGTGTAGAAGCAGCAGTGGCGTTGAGCTAGCTGATCCGTAGATGGTGATTTCAGAGCAGCTGCTAGGAGTACAGGTGCCACAGGCAGTTCGTTAACAGCAGTTCAATATACAGGAGTAACGGAGGAATAGCCGCACCGTGCAGATTGACTCAAGCAACAGGTGAGTTACTAGTCGCAGCGGCGGTTCCAATGGAGAAGCAGCAGAGGTGTTGAGCTAGCTGATTCGTAGATGGTGATTTCAGAGCAGCAGCAATGAGAACAGGTGCGACGGTCAGTTCGTTAGCAGTAACTGCAGAGAGGAGTACAGCTGATCCAGGACGGATGAGTAAGCCACAACAGGAGAGTCAGACCAAAGGAAGCCAAATCCTATAGAGAGTGTGTAACTCGAAGAACAGGCATTGGACAGCGGGACAATGGGAGGTTTAAATAGCGCTCCAAAATACTTGGAACCAATGGAACAGATAGGAGGTCATAAGTGTGGGCAATAGGTAGCACATGCACAGAACCAAATACAGATGATGTCTTGGTAATGAAGTTAGTAGCCTTGATCACCGCTTCTGGGAAGAAGGTACAATGACGGTACCTGTCTATAAGCGTGTGACAGCTGGTTTCTGCAAGTATCTCCAAAACTGCTGCTATTCTTGACATGCGCAGATCTTTGCAAGCCAATTCTCCACCATATGTAGTATAATCAGGGGAATTGGTACTATCCTTGGGGAAGATGTGGTGAACAGCAGCAGTAAACTACACAAGTCCAGAAGTTTCAGGATAACAGCCACAGCTAGTTTATTCACCAGCTTGTAAACAAAACAAAATATAAACAAAATCCTAGCCGTCTGGCTACTAGCTAATACATTTTAGCAAGGCCCTGTCTATATTTTTGCTCACCACAGCAGAGTGTCTCAGGAAGCAACTCACCTCCTCCCCAGGTCTGAGAGGCACTGGTTGCATATCCTAGCTGCCTTTTCACAGGAACCTCACAGGTGCATCTTTTAATCAGTCTGTTTAAAATACAAACGACAGGAACCTGGGACTTATATACCTGCCATTTACCTCTTGCCCAGAGCTTCTGTCACAATATATATATATATATATATATATATTATTATTATTTTATATCATAATATTAATAGTAATGGGACCAACAAATAAACATTCAAATTATGCCACATAGTAGTATATTCAATTTATATTATGCCACAGTATTGTCCTCAATTTATATTATGCCACGTAGTCATGCCCCCAAATCGTATTATGCCACAGTAATGCCACCAATTCATTTTATGCCACACATAAATACACCCAATTCACATTAAGCCACAGTAATGCCCCCAATTCAGTTTATGCCACAGTGATGCCCCCAATTCCTTTTATGCCACAGTAATGCCCACAGTTCATTTTATGCCATAGTAATGCCCCAAGTTCATATCACTGCACATAGTTGTACTCCCAATTCATAGTATGCCACACAGTTTTGCCCCTAGTTCATATTATGGCATACTAATGCACCCAGTTCACATTATGCCACAGTGCCCCAATTCACATTATGCCACAGTAATGCCACAAATTCATTTTATGTCATAGTAATGCCCCAAGTTGATATCATTGCACATAGTTGTCCCCCCAATTCATAGTATGCCACACAGTTTTGCCCCTAGTTCATATTATGGCACACTAATGCACCCAGTTTACATTATGCCACAGTGCCCCATTTCACATTAATGGCACCAATTCATTTTATGCCACACATAAATATACCCAATTCACATTAAGCCACAGTAATGCCCCCAATTCAGTTTATGCCACAGTAATATCCCCAATTCATTTTATGCAACAGTAATGCCCACAGTTCATTTTATGCCACAGTAATTCCCCTAATTCACATTATGTCATAGTAATGCCCCCAATTCACATTAACCCACAGCAATGCCCCAATTCAGTTTATGCCACAGTAAAGCCCCAAGTTTGTTTTATGCAACACCTACGTGCCCCCAATTCACAGTATCCACACCTAAGTGCCCCCAATTCACATTATGCCACAGTAATGCCCACAATGAATGTTAAACCACACATAAATGCCCCCAATGAATATTAAGCCACACAAAGTGCCTGCAAATAAGTTTAAGCCACACATAAATGTCCCAATTGAATGTTATGCCTCACAAAGAGCCTCCAAATAATTTTAAGCCACACATTAAATGCCCCCAATGAATATTCATCCACATAAAAATGCAACCAATGACTGCTATGCCTCACAAAGTGTCTCAAAATTAATTTTAAGCCACACATTAAATGCCCCAATGAATATTCAGCCACACAGAAATGCCCCCAATGACTGTTATGCCTCACAAGTGCCTCAAAAATTATTTTAAGCCACTAATAAATGAATACAAAAATTATATAATTCTGTACTTATCTCTTACCTCAGAGAGCGTTAATACGGTAAAAATGTGCATAATTACCCTTAATACGGTAATTTCAACAGTGGATTTTAACTTGTGGCTCCCTGAGCTGCGAGATGAAATCCAGGTTAAAATTACAGTATTAACGGTAATACTGTTAACGCCGCGCTATTCGCGGCAGAATTGAATCGGGCCCTAACAGTACCTTTTTTTTTATCATTTTTATTTATTTTTAAATAAGTTGCAGAAAATGTTATAAACCAACAAAACAAAATATTCAACAATGTAATAGAAATACGAAGATAAATGATCAGAAATGGTACAAAAAGACAGAACAAACAGTATATTTAATTTAATTTTTACAAAACAATTTTAATTACGGCGCTGTCAGTGGATCCAATTCCTTCCTCTCCTGCTTCAATTGGTCTGCAGCTCCACTCCTGCCATAATCTCTCCACCAGTGCATGAGATCTGCCACCTGTTGCCAACGGTAGTACTTTTCTGCACCAATGACTCTCTTCCCTAGCACCCTTGTCCACCGAAAAAGCATATTTCAATTCAGCTCTTTTTTTCTCTCCAGTTATATCCTTTGTCCCATATTTTCTCTTCTTTAATCTTTAATTCTCTACCTTGTATTTTCCCTTCTCCAACTCTCTATGCTCTACCCCCCTAATAGTTCTTTCTATTCTCCCCAACCAGAATATTCCTTTTCTTCTTTAATTCCCCTAATACTCCTCTTCTGTGGCTGCTGTGATTGCCTGCACTCACCTATTAACAGAATGGTAAAGAGAGCGAGATGTGCACCTCCTCAGGCCAATCACAGCAGCCACCAAGACGGGAAGCCAATCTGTTCCTGCAGATGCATCCGTCACTGACATGGGTCTGGTTGGAGCAGAACAGTATCACAATAAGTCTTGTGAGAGCCTCCGCAGCCCCCACCCCACTGTGCAACAGGCAGCCTCGCTACTTGTTGCTCTCCACTGATGGTACAGCCCCACTGGCAAGGAAGCCGACAGCGGATAGCAACGCTACCCCCTACCGCTCATCGCCCCAATAACTGTACCTGCAGCTGGAGCAGAGATATGGCTGAAAGACAAGTACCTTAGAGCTGCCCAGAACTCGAATCTGATGCTGCTGTGGGTGCTCCAGCTTGCCAAGCCCTTGCTGTACATTGACTATGGACATACTCTTCCTCACCCCTTTCCCTCTCCGAAATCGCAGGCCGTCACAAGTGTACTTTGCAGTTGAAGGTGAATTGAACGCTGCTGCGTTCTGTGGCATATGGCCTGGTGCTGGCCATGCGCAGTGCAATTTTGTGCATTATACACAAAAAAACGCCAAATACACTCCTTAATGCATCAGGCCCTTACTATGATTGTTAATGAACAGATACAGTTTAAAATAGGAAATGCTAGACCTGTCATTAATTAATTTTTCCCCCAAATTAACTAAACTTTTTCTAACTTGCACTTGCAATGTGACTTATTTAATAATGACAAATTTGCAAACTTAGCATGATATCCTGCTGTCAGAGTTGCTGGTTCACTGCACGAATAAAAGACTTATTCAGCAGAGTATTCCACAACATGCAAAGGAAATGAGCAGACTGAAAGAGGGGTCTGTAGTCTGGTTTCTCACACATACACTGTACTTCTGTCTACTATGCAATACAAATGTCACATAACACCAATTTCTCTCAATTTGTATAGCAGCACTTATTTTGTTTGTTTTTAACTCAAAAAGATTATAATAAAAAACTAATGTATGCATTGGGAAACATAATCATGCCCCTCTTACATATGGACTGAAGAGAAAGCAAAAGCTCTTTTATCATGTTCTCATAGTATGATTACAAGCTTAAAACACATGAATTTGTAAACATAATTTTGTTAAATGTCCAATTCTTTAGTCATGGTCTCTTACACATAAAGTCAAAGAAACAATGCACAAACTATATCGTAGTTAAATTAATAGATAATTTGCTGAAAAACATTTTATATATACTCTGTACACTAATATGTCACAGAGACTGCATAGTTTCAGAATTAGTTTTCTCATTCAACTTAGATATGTCTAAATTCATGTATTAATAAATTAGACAAACTTACCATGAAAAACCATCCAGTTTAATAGAGCTGTAGAATTGTGGCAGTAACAAGAATAATTATTGTTGAGTCCTTAAATTCTCAAGTAATGTTTAAATGGCAGGAATTAGGAAGGAAAGGTGGAGCATGACTGAAAGTGGAGGAGAGGAGGGGACTGTTTAAATGCCACATACTTTCTACATGCCTTAGTCAATTTGTAAGCTGCAGTTAGAGAAAACTCACATACATGCTATACAGATGCTGTAAATAGATTTTATATAGTTTGTTTCATTCAATGTATTAGCTTATGAAAATATGCAGAATGTGATTTGTGATAGAAACTGGGTTTTAAAGTTACTGAACCTTTAAAGTGGGGCTATTAATATGAATTAGCATTTTTTAATAGTACATTCAATTGTCTATATAACCTCTGTTATGTGCGTATTGTCGCTAACCAATAACGATTGTCGAACCTCGATTTGTGTTTCCAACGCACAAAGATTTATTCGCAATAAGTAGAATAATATGCTCAAGCAAAGTAATAGTAAATACAGCCGTTACTTATCGCAGGCGCTCTGGATCCAGTGTGCAGCATTCAATCCTGAAGTCTGGGGACAAGATGTCTGAACACTAGATGTGAAGCTGCTGCTTATATACACAATCAAATACAGTAATACAATGAAGATGGTATAGCTTGCATATATTGGTCCAGGTCTCAGGAATGTCCAAGGGGTTGTCAATCATTGGCTGGTTCATCCTAAGGAATCCAAAGGAGGGGGTCATCTCTGCAGGGGGTATGCTCTGCTCTTCCCGCCAAGATTCCTTAGTCTTGAGTAGTTCATAATTCCCTATCATTCATAACTTGTGTATGCACTCTGCGATTCCCTCGCAGAGTGAACCAAACAGTAGGATAAGTAACAAGGTTCATTATGATACCACTCATGATGTTATTCCTTCAACCCGTTCCGTGTATTTCACTAATATGCATGTAACTCTGATATACCATATAATACTACTATATTTCGACATAAATGACTATGTGTTGCAACTACCATTAATGTGTACTATTTTATAAGTATGCGTGTTTGTGCGAATGTATGGTAAAAGACCAATTACTGTTGCTGCCACGTGGATGCGTACGCCCTTTCACGCCGTAGCGTGCCCTTGTATGTCGATGCGTACCATACGCATCTTTTCAGACAAAGACAACCAAGTTTGCTAGACTTTAATTGAAATGACTTTATCCAATTTGCTGACTTCGACAGCTCCACCCTTTGATAGTGTAATAAACTATCACCCAATCACCGTTTCAAGTTCAGGATTATACAATACTTATTCACAGACCATGATCTCGGTATCTGGTACCACCCTTTCAGTCTCTTTCTCAGTGTTACTCCTATGAGACCGTTTTCCACACTTCAACACAGTAGGAACACATTTGACAACTAAACCAATTTCTAAGATGACACCCAGTATAAGGAGAAGGAGCTTACCTACACTATCAACCATTTCCTGTACCCAATCCCCCAGACCGGAGAACCATTTCACAGGGTTCAACCACGAGAACCAACCCGCCACCTTTTCCCCGACCTCATATAACGAAGAATTATGGCTCTTTCGAAATTCCCATTTCAGCTGTAAAATTTCATCCATCTTCCGGTCTATAACCTCTTTAGGGTCATCCGTATTATTAGTAATGTACGTGCAACATTTGACACCGAACTGGGTGGCCAGTGTTACACAGTACCCACCAGTAATAGAGGTGAGATAATTTAGTACCAGTCTATGTTGCACCAACTCCTTCTTGTACGCTTGTAGCTCCCTTCCAGTATACCTGAAAGTGTCATCATACATCTCGGTGATATTATCTATTAATTTAGCTAGGTCTTGGATATATTTAAAGTTTAATGTTCCCCGAGCGGTCCTGGTGAGTTCTAGAGCAACCATAACTTGGAAACCAGCAGTTTCACTAATAAATTTTGTAGCTATGGGTTCCTCACCAGGAATCATATTTCTCTTGCCATGGTGTTCATACTGTGTGTGTATGTATGGTGGTGATGTAGTCTTGTGAATATCAACCATTTCTTCATGAGTAATAGTCATGATTTCAGGAACCAGTTTAGCTAAGAAACACAAGCCTTTGGAACTCGGAGTCACCCATGAATAAGCTTTCCTCCGACAACCAAAATACACATCATCAGGGAGAACATAAGGAGCAGTATGCCCATGAATTATATCACACAGAGTTTTGATAAAACTACCCATGCCCAGTGTCTCCATTTGTTCTAGACACGTGTCGGCATTAATGACATTTTTACATTTATCTGTAGAGACTTTTCCAATGGATACCTTCTTATGTTTGGTTATACGCCCTAATCTGTGACTTCCATCAACATTCCTGCCTAGTAGTGACCTTGTGAGTCTCTCTCTAAAATGAGTGTGGCGAGCCATTGTCTGATCTGATAGGTCAGCCTCCCAATTCTCCAGGCGCTTTGCATGAGATATGTTTAGGCACAGCAAAGATCTACCTATGGAGTATTGTCGAAGTGTCATACTAGGGGACCTAGTGTTATTGTACCTCCCTTCTATGGGCCTCCCACCCCTCAATTCGAGTACTTCAGATATGTTTAGAGGGAATGGCACTAGTCCTATATTATGCTGCCCTTGAGGCACGTGAGAGCACACCCAACACTCGGATTGGTTTAGCACCTTACCCACCAGGGAGGGATAATCCTCCAAAGGATGCCTGCCTATATTCAGAGTACTGGGGGACTGGCATCGTTGGATGCATCTCTCTTCAACTAGAGAGTCACAGAACTTGCAGATACAATACTCATCAGACAATAGCCCCTCACACTGCCTCCGAATTCCTGAGCTAGCAGACCTTTTCATAACCCCTGGACCAAGTTTGATAATGGGCTGCTCTGAGTATCCTATTAACTTTTCTTCAGCCTCCATTTCATCCGTATCACTCCCAGAACTCTCCTCCGTCCTCCATCCTCCTTCATAAAAATAGAGTGTCCTAGAAAGAGTAAAAACAATGAAAATCCTGGAACAAAAGAAAAATAAAAACCGCCACTCCATCGCTGGAAAGATAGTTCTGAGGCAACGTCTCTGGTTCAGGTGTCTCGACTGCAGGCTTTAGGTCTCCCAGAACAGGCGCACAAGTGACAGCTCTATGTCGTCGGTCTTAGTTTTATCTTGCACTTTCTCCGGATTATGGACTCTCCTGCAGTGGGTGGAATGGACCCAAGTGTCTCTCTCTGCAACCTTCAGTGATGTAGTACTGGTCAGCAGCACTTGGTACGGGCCTTCCCAACGGTCTGTTAAACAACCTGAACGTAAGAAATTGCGGATCATAACATAGTCTCCAGGTTCAACATCATGACAGTTCGTCTCTGGCATACCAGGTGACAGCATTTTTTGTTTTTGTTGTTGTTGTTTTAGCTGTCTACTCATTATTATAAGATATTGTACAGTCACTTCATTATTACACTTCAAGTCGTCTTGTGGACTCACGATCAAATGAGGTTGTCGTCCGAACAGTATCTCAAAGGGGGACAGATTAAGAGGAGGTCTAGGAGTGGTTCGAATTCTATGGAGGACCAACGGCAAAGCCTCAGGCCTTGCCAACCCAGTTTCAGCCATTATCTTACCCAGCTTGTTCTTTATAGTACCGTTTACTCTCTCCACCTTACCACTGGCTTGTGGTCGGTAAGGGGTGTGAAGTCTGCTACTGATTCCCATGAGTTTACACATATTTTGGAAGATATCACCAGTAAAATGGGTACCCCTATCACTTTCAATGATTCTAGGGATACCGAACCTACACACAAAGCCTTGTACAATTTTCTTTGCAGTGAACACAGCAGTATTATTGGCTGCCGAATATGCTTCTACCCAACCGGAAAACACATCAATACACACTAACACATACTTTAAATTCCTGCACGGTGGTAATTGGATATAGTCAATTTGTATTACCTGGAAAGGTCCGTTTGTAGGAGGGATGTGGGATGGCTCAGTTGGAATAGTTTTCCCAACATTTTTCCTCAAACAAGTAAGACATGACATTGCTTTCTTACCAGCCTGAGAGGAAAATCTGGAAGCACACCAGTATGCTCTCACCAGTTTTCACATACCTTCTTTACCCAGGTGAGTCAGGCCGTGTGCTGCTTCAGCCAGGCTTGGATAGTATGTTCGGGGAGCTACAGGCTTACCTTGTCCATCCCTCCAGAGTCCTGAGGACTCTTGACCACATCCCTTCGCCTTCCAGACCGCCTTTTCCTGCAGGGAACACAAATCTTGCATTTCAATTAATTTCTGCATGTCTAATGTCTGAAAAACCATCATAGTCTCGGTTGATACAGTCATAGGTTGCCCTGCTGCCCATTTAGCAGCTTCGTCTGCCCTGTTGTTGCCCAATGACACTGGGTCTTCTTCAAAGGTATGGGCTTTGCACTTTATGACGGCTACTGTTTTGGGTAACTGTATCGCTGTCAGAAGTCCTTTTATGTGTTGTGAGTGTGCCACTGGTGTACCTGCTGCTGTCGTAAAGTTTCTAAGATGCCAATGTGCCCCAAAATCGTGCACTACCCCGAAGGCGTACCTGGAGTCAGTATATATATTGGCTGATTTACCCTCTGCCAATTCACACGCTCTCCTTAGTGCTACTAGTTCCGCCACCTGGGCTGAGTGAGGTGGACCAAGGGGTTCAGCTTCTACCACATCCTGATCGTCTACAACAGCGTAACCAGTACATAGCTCTCCTGTCTCTGTCTGTCTATGGCAACTTCCGTCTGTATAAAACGTAAAATCTACATTTTCTAAGGGGGTGTCACGTATGTCGGGCCTTGCAGTAAAGGTCTGATTCAGGTGTTCCATACAGTCATGCGTGTCAGTATTCTTGCCTAACTCATCATCAACCAGGGTCTCCTCACCTCCCACCCTTTGTGTCTCTAGAGACACATACAGAAGGTATGTAGCTGGATTTAAGGTGCTACATCGTTTGATGGTGATGTTTGAGGGTGCCATCAGGGCTAGTTCCCACTTTGTGTATCTAGCTGAAGAAACATGTCTGGTTTGGGCTGAATTTAACAGAGCTGATTCCGCATGGGGTGTATAGATAGTTAAATTATGTCCTAATACTACGTCCTCGCTCTTACTCACCAGAAGAGCCGTTGCTGCTACACTTCTGAGACATGTTGGGAGTGATCTTGCCACATTGTCTAATTGTGCACTGTACTATGCTACCGGTCTGCTAGCGTCGCCATGTTTCTGTGCGAGGACACCTGCTGCACAACCATCAGCTTCTGTACAAAATAGCTCAAAAGGCTTTTCATAATCAGGTATTCCCAATGCAGGTGCTCTAGTCAGACTATCTTTAAGATTAAAGAACGCTTGCTCTGACTCTTCTGTGTGTACAACACGTTCTGGTTTTGAGGAAGAGACTAGCTCCTGCAATGGTAATGCCAGAATAGAAAAACCTGGGATCCAGGATCTACAGTATCCACACATCCCTAAGAAAGTACGAATCTGCTTCTGTCTCTGCGGCAGAGTCATGTGTTGTATGGCCTCAATTCTGTCGGTTGTCAGGTGTCTTAGCCCCTTAGTGAGGCAGTGTCCTAAATATTTGACCTTAGTCTGACATGGCTGTAATTTATCCTTTGCCACCTTGTGCCCTGTATGTGAAAGATGAAGCAACAACAATTTAGTATCATGTAAACATGACATAAAAGAATCAGAGCACAACAACAAATCGTCCACATATTGAATTAGAACAGACCCATTGTGGGGTTGAAAGGATTGCAAACAGTCATGTAAGGCTTGGGAGAAAATACTGGGGCTGTCAATGAACCCCTGGGGTAGTCTGGTCCATGTGTATTGCACTCCCCTGTAGGAGAATGCAAAAAGGTATTGGCAGTCAGGGTGAAGAGGGACTGAGAAGAAAGCAGAACATAGATCAATGACAGTAAAATGACTGGCAGACGGTGGAATCTGCATGAGGATGACAGCTGGATTTGGCACTACGGGGAATTGGCTCTCAACAACTTTATTAATTCCCCTTAAGTCCTGGACTAATCTATAGCCCCTCCCCCCACTCTTCTTCACAGGGAAAATGGGACTATTTGCTGTACTGGCTGTACGAATTAAAATCCCTTGTTGTAACAGCCTCTCAATAACAGGATATACCCCTAGTTACACCTCCGGTTTTAATGGATACTGTGGGATTTTTGGAGCTATCCTACCACTTTTTAGATTGACCATGACAGGGGCTACGTTTGCCATCAGTCCAGTGTCCTGTCCATCTCTGGTCCATAGGGAACCTGGTATTTCCAGCAACATCCCCTTTACTTGAGATGGACTTTGTTCTACAACAGGAGAGTGTAACATTAACCTTTGAGGGGTGTCCAATATATCCTGTACCTCATGTGCGACCTTTTCCGGTATATCTAAGAACACACCATCAGAAGTACAGTATATGACACATCCCATTTTACATAACAAGTCTCTCCCTAGCAAGTTAGTAGGAGCCGCTGCAGCCAAGAGAAATGAATGCTTAGTATGCAGAGGCCCAATAGTAACTTCAGCAGGTTTAGTTAGAGGATAATGTAACACTTTTCCCGTTACCCCCATAGCTGAAATGGTTTTACTGGTCACCTGTAGATTGAAAGGAGAAGTTATCACAGATCGGGCCGTCCCTGTATCTACAAGAAAAGTTTGTTTCCTACCAGCTATGTCAACTATCATTTTTGGTTCTTCACTCTGACTCTCAGTTAACCTCACTGGCTGTAGACTACAGGTATGACCTGACCCCTAGCGCTGACTATTGATTTCCCGCGCAGAATTTGCTGCTGTAATATGCGCGGGTAGATGTGAGTCTTCTAGTCTATGTGAATCCCTCCTTGGAGGATATCTATGTGACCCACCCTTCTGTGTATTGAGTCTTTCCTTTTTACAATCTCTCCTGTAATGTCCTTCCTCGTTACAGTTGAAACACCTGATCACTTTAGGTTTCTTGTTATATGGGTTGTATGCTGGTGGTCGTGTATGCACCCCTTCTAGAGCCTGTATACTTACCGTCATTAACCTATCACTTTTCTCTTCCCTTTTTCTAAAAAGGTTTTTGTCATGCTCCACAGCAGACTCCCTAAGAGAATCTACCGTGACACCTCTCCAATTAGGTAATGTGGTTTGTACTCTTGTCTTTAAATTTTCTCTAAGGCCATCCATCAGTACTCCTACACCTACCTCTCTGTGATGTGGGTCCTCACTTATGTTGGATATCCCAGTAAACCGTGTTATCGCTGCTAAATCTCTAGTGAAGTAATCTGCTGCTGTTTCACTATCCTTTTGTTTAATGGTGAAAATCTTACTCCAATTTACTACTACTGGAAAATGGATGGCTAAGTGTTTGACAATTTGTTCTATATTCTTTTGGTTAATCTCATCAGTCAAGGTGTCATCTTCCTCCAACAAACAATCTTCAATGAATTTTTGTATGTTAGTATTGGGAGGAAGACACGCCCTCAACACTACACGCCAATCCTTATTGGTTGGTTCGTGGGCATTTCCTAAGTCTTTAACAAATTTCTGACACTTAGCCAACTCTTTTCTAGGATCTGGGAATTCAGTCATAATGGAACGTAATTCTGATCTAGTCCAGGGACAATGCATTGTAACATTTCTTAAAGGAACTACACCATCCTTATCCGGTTTCCCATTGGGAACTGATATTGTGCGGACTGGGAACGCACCCTCTGGTACACTGATTTCAGGGGACACTACAGGATTTGCTGGTTCTAGATTTAGAACGCTTTCACTCCTAGTGATCACGCTACTCTCACCTATCTCAGCCATTTTCTCGTACTTGCGCTGAGCCTCTAGTACACTAACAGCATGGGCAATGGCCGCAATCACAGTGGGTTCATCTTCATTTTCAGATACACTTGATTTAAACTGGCTTAAAACAGGATACAACTTAGCAATTTTTCTATTTTCAGTTTTAACAACGGCTGTACTTACCACTCCCGCCACATAAGGTGGCGGGGGCGCGCTTACGCTGAGTTCGCCACTCTTCTCAACGGTTACATCTGACTTGCGCGCGATTTTCGGCGCGCCTACTTCCGGTTTGCATTCGCTGCTCTGCCACGTATTACCTTCCATTTGCCACAATTTTAAACAATCATTATGTCTATTTCTCTTTTTTGTTGACTTGATCAACCATACTTTATCTTTTACAGTATTTAGTACCTCTGCATTAAAACTTTTTATTGTTGGGAAAGGCCTATCACAATCTTTGGTCATCTTGACCCACGTGTCACAATACACAGTTGCGTATGCACCATATTTCTTACACATGAGAAACCTCGCTGAACCAATAGGGCCTTCCTTAGGCAGTACACTGACCATCTCTAGCGTATGCTTAGCACCCATGTTGAACAATATACCTTCTACCCGGAACACAGACACACCGCAATGCTCTGTTCCTTCCGGCTAACAATTCCAACTCTGTTGCTACAATCACAGCTAGAGATCTCTAATGCTCGGTGAAAGTATTTCCTTTAGCCGCGTTCACTCGCTTTTCTCGCACCCGGCGAGGATCCCTAATACAGAAATATCACTGTGGGCCCCAAGGGCTATCAGCTCCTCGATACCCTGGCTCAACCACAAAAATCTGTTGAGTTTATTATAACTGGGAGAACAAAGTCGATACAATCAACCAGCCTTTCCAATATAATTCCTCCTAGCTGCTTCACCAATTCGCACTAAAGATGCGGTTAGATCACACTGCCTACCAATACTAATTATTAGCAAACCTTGCGATCTATTGGTAGCGCTTTGCGAAAACCCGGTTTTCGCATTCGGTATACCTGCCCTGTATACCGTCCTTCAGTTGGGCAATCCGCCTCGTCAGACAGCAACTGAGCACAATCAATAATGAACAGTGTATCTACGTTACAACATCACACACTATACACCTTTTCTGCGCAGAAAATCAAAAGTTCCCAACAACAGTAATAATATCTCAGAGGCTTTCACAAGTAATTATACTATACATGTACAATAACTATCAAAACGATTGTTTAACCACGTGGCAAATCTACCAGAAGTTCGCGTACGCACAGCAGGAAATGCACATACGCTAAGCAATGCAATACAGTTAAAAACGCACAATGACAGAAAAAAGAAACAGTTTTCTCTTTTGTCCCTAGGTTCTAGTTAGCGTGCCCTAGATAATGCAAAACGGACATTCGGTTTCACAACACAGAGTAAAATTCAGGTTTTGAACACCATGCGTTCTTACCCTTTTATGACGTGTCTCCACCCTTTGTTGCGGAACCAAAATCCGTTGGTCTTGCGTATCATCGGCAACGAAACCTCCAAAGTTCACGAGCCCCCAAATGGTTATGTGCGTATTGTCGCTAACCAATAACGATTGTCGAACCTCGATTTGTGTTTCCAACGCACAAAGATTTATTCGCAATAAGTAGAATAATATGCTCAAGCGAAGTAATAGTAAATACAGCCGTTACTTATCACAGGCGCTCTGGATCCAGTTTGCAGCATTCAATCCTGAAGTCTTGGGACAAGATGTCTGAACACTAGATGTGAAGCTGCTGCTTATATACACAATCAAATACAGTAATACAATGAAGATGGTATAGCTTGCATATATTGGTCCAGGTCTCAGGAATGTCCAAGGGGTTGTCAATCATTGGCTGGTTCATCCTAAGGAATCCAAAGGAGGGGGTCATCTCTGCAGGGGGTATGCTCTGCTCTTCCCGCCAAGATTCCTTAGTCTTGAGTAGTTCATAATTCCCTATCATTCATAACTTGTGTATGCACTCTGCGATTCCCTCGCAGAGTGAACCAAACAGTAGGATATGTAACAAGGTTCATTATGATACCACTCATGATGTTATTCCTTCAACCTGTTCCGTGTATTTCACTAATATGCATGTAACTCTGATATAACATATAAATATTACTATATTTCGACATAACTGACTATGTGTTGCAACTACCATTAGTGTGTACTATTTTATAAGTTATATATAGTTTTATATGTTTGTGCGAATGTATGGTAAAAGACCAATTACTGTTGCTGCCACGTGTAGTGGATGCATACGCCCTTTCACGCCATAGCGTGCCCTTGTACATCGATGCGTACCGTACGCATCTTTTCAGACAAAGACAACCAAGTTTGCTAGACTTTAATTGAAATGACTTTATCCAATTTGCTGACTTCGACACCTCATGCCAATCCGATACACTTTTAACAGTTATTTATTAATTTTATTGTTGTCTTTTATTTTTAAATTGTCATTAAATGCAAATGAACAAAGTTTTTATCATTTTCGGCCAGCTATAGGGCTCATTATTGCATTGCCCCAATCATAAAGGAGGGTAGCACTGGCGTTAAGACAGTCATTAAAGACTTCACCACGCTTACTTACTATTTAACATGTATCAGCGTGAATAAAGCACTTTTTAATTAAATTTATTACATAAATAATTACTACCCCAGCCTTTGTCTAGATGTACAAAAATTGCTCTTACCCAGTCTAAAGGTTAGAGCAAAGAAAGTGGCTCAAAAGTGGGGTTCGTACAAAGTGCCTTAGGTCTGTCAAATGGTGTCACTACTGTGATTTTGAGGCAGCTCTGGGTCATAACTCCGGGAGCACTACATCCCAGGCTTTGAAGTCTTTTGGCCAGAGGAGCCAGGTAGGCTGTCCATGATGAGAAGGCCAGGGTATATCTCTTTAGGACAGAACTAGACTTGATTTTAGCCAAAAGGCTAAGAAGCAGTTTTTTCTTTTTTTATGGGCTTGGAGGAGTGTGGTGGCCATTATGGGTCCCAAGCCCCAACTAGGGTAGCCGGTGTGGCCCACACTTACCCAAAATGTCTGAGGGGTGGGGGGCAGAAGATTTTGTGCCTTTGGGGAAGCTTCAGCAGTTCCCAGGGTAAAAGTGACTCATCCCTAGCCTTACGGGCATCAGAGACAGAGGAGGACTTGAATTGAACACGACCGAGTACATTGTTGAGGTTTTTTCAAACTTGTTTTGGTGCACTTGAGTGATTCTAAAGCACCATCCCATGCTTTCATGAAAACAAAAAATATTGTTTTTGCAGTAAGATTTTTTTAAAAATGTAATTATTAAAATAAATACAATTGTGTGTATTAATTATTAAAAGGTATATACAAGTTATACATTATATATAAAATGTTATTTATGTATGTTTTTTCCTTCTTTTTTTATACTTTATGTTATGTTTATGTAACACTCCTATCATTCCCCAATTAATGAGTGGGTATTTTTTAAATTAAATATGCCTTGATCTGTGGTATTCCCTTTAAACTTCAGTAGTGCAGTGCTTTCACCTTTGTCTGAGTGCAGCAGGCTCTTCATTGGGTAGTGTTCAACACCAGAGGAAGACCGAGGAACCCTCCGCCCCCTACTAATAAAACCACAGGCACAAACAAACAATAACAGTACAGTGGCTGGATCACTTAAAAATAACATAGTATAAATTTATTCAAAGGAAATAGCACAGAGCGCTTATTTATATAATTGCAAATGTACTTATTTTTTGTATTGTGTGTATTTTGGTAAAGAAAATGTCTTGTTTGGGGTTTTGTAGCTTTGCTAGAGGAAATCTCCAATTAGGCATATGTGGGGAGGGAGTCTGTATTCCTGATGACAGGAAATGCTAACTAAGTCTTGTGAAGTATCAAATGCCTGCTCTGGCCTGAAGGCTCAGCAGGGAGCTGTTACCTGTATCCTGGTTAAAGTGAAAGGAAATCTCTGATCAATGTGATTTAGGATATCACAGTTTACTGCAAATTTTGTTAAGTATAAATTGCATTTTAATCCATGTTTTGGGGGAACACATTGCAGCCTGATACTAAAAATAATTCCGACATGAACGGGTTGGCTTACCCCCTGTGAGGCTGTGTCCAAAACTGTATAAAACAGCACTGGTTTGCACTGAAATGTATCATTTCTGTTTCTTCTGACCTCTTGATTACTGGTACCTTAAACCAGTGTGAAAGCAAATAAACCCCAAACCTCATAAAAAAGGTAACACATTTTCTTCATACATTCGTTAGCACGTGTACAGTGTACATTCGTTCGCAACCGCACATAAACCAATTTTTTTTACTAATATGGATACTGTTGAAGAACAACAAGCAACTGCTCTTTTACTGCTCGCTGTGGCAAGAAGACTCACAGAATCCCAAGTACCAGTTGCCACCTGCACGACCGGGGTTCACTGGAGCAATGCGCCATAGGGTTGGCGGCTTCCGTTCGGAACAGTCAGTGGCCACTGCCGAAACTCGAGACAGTTGCGTTCACCCTAGTGGAAGCAACGCCCCAATCTGGAACTGTCAGGTACCCTGCCGGAACTCAGACTGGGACACCCAATTCGAACCATGGGACGCATCCCTGGAACTCAAAAGGGCTGTGCTGCACTGCCAGTGAGGTGCCCAATCACTGCCTCAGGAATTCCTCGTAACCCCAGGGACCTATGGGACGGGATGACTACCATGTGTCCTACCCTCACTGCATGTGTGCTCTAACTAACCCCTTGTCCCCACAGACACAGAGAATTACAGGAGTACAGTAAGGAAACAAGATCCTACCTTTAATGGGTGCCTAACGTCTTGCACCTGGAAAGATATGTACACAGCACAACCAAACACAATAAACAATGCTATATTTCACCACTCAGGCTCAGGCACTTACCTCTACTACCTAACCAGCCGGTTATGTAGAACAGTAACAGGAGCCTTCTGCTCAACTGTTACCTCAGGTCTATTGCCTGAGACTCACTCTCTTGTGCCACACTACACCTCTGGGATTTGCGCCCTGTCCTCACTCTGGCTCTTACGCCCACTCTCTTCCTATAAAGGGCCTTGTGCCCTGACTCTGCCTACTGGGGGCCTTGTGCCCCTCTCTAGCTACGGGCCTTGTACCTATTTCTACTACTGGGCCTTGTGCCCCCTCTCTAACTATGGACTCTTAGGCACATTCTACCTATAGGGCCTTGTTTTTCTCTATTGGGCCTGGTGCCACCTCTCTAACTATGGGCTTTAAGTCCAGCTATCTATGGGGCCTTGTGCCACCTTTATTGGGCCTTATGCCCCTCTCTAACTAATGGGCTTGAAGCCCAACTAACTAGGGCCTTGTGCACTTTCTGACTATGGGCTGTAAGCCCAGCTAACTTGGGCCTTGTGCCCCAGTAATGCCCTACCTATACCTAATGGTGCCAGAGCCTTGTGCCCCCTAGCTGTGCCACGGGCCTCGTGCCCGAAGTGTCCCAGGGCCTTGTGCCTTTATTGAGAGGATAGGGGTGCGGGGGGGGCCCCGGAAGAAATGGTGCCCAGGAGGGCCTTACCTGTCTCCTCCTTCTTCGGGGATCTTCTCCTGGATTCTCCCTTAGCCGCCACGGCCTCCACGCACTGCCGCTGTCTTCTGATGTTGATCACGCTGGTCTTCCATTAGCATAGTAACTTTTAGCCGTGACAAGGGCTCACTGCCGTCGCGGTCCTCTCTCGCCGTCTTATCTTCTCTTGATCACGCAGCTCTCCACCCAAGGTCTTCTCTCCTTGCTCTCCACCATCAGACTGAAGATGCCGACGCGCACGACTGCTTAGTCGGCGGTGTGCTGACGTCAGGCGGCATCGACGGGATGCAGCGGCGAGCCTTGATTGGCTCGCCGTGACACCAAAAAATCAAACACCCGGAAGGTGAGCCCTGATTGGCTCACTGACCCGGCCGGACAGGAAACAGCACCACTGCTGTGGAAACCCATGGGAGCTTGTCCCTCAGGTAAGTCCTCCACACATTCAACAGTAAATCTTTTTTTTATAATTATAAAGGATTTTTCAGCATCATTCTAATGGCCATTGTGGATACGAAATTGTGAATTCTAATTTGTGGACATTGTTCAAAATGGTAAAGTGTCTGATGGCGGTGCATTGTAGCAGACTCCCTTTCATGTAAAACTAAAAAACTATAAACTTAATATTCCAACTGGAAGTAATACAAAACATGGGCTTAATTTTGTGTTTGTGGCTGATGAAGCATATGCATTGCACAACAATGTATTGAAAACTTAACCGCAACGCAATCTGTCTACAGAAAGGCGGATATTTAATTATAGTCGAGCTAAACATGTTGTTGAAACTGCGTTTGGAATTCTCAGAAACAGGTTCAGAGTTTTTCATTCTGCTATAAATCTATGTTTGGACAAGATAAACATAGTGGTGATGGCCTATTGTGTACTGCATAAAAAAACCCTGTTTAAGCAGTTCACATATGTATGAGGACAACAATGTAGAGGAAACGGAGGTAGTTGGTTTGACTCCTCTACAGTCGGGCTACCTTAGCAAGTGCCAGTGCAAAATTAAATAGGGAGGCATACCTTCAATATTGTAACGGGAGGGTGCAGTGCCATTGCAGAATGAGTTTGTTCATAACTTTTTTGTTATGTATTTCTAATTTAATAAACCTGTTACACCTCAACAGCAAAGAATACTTTACTTACAGTTTCACAAAGAGGTATGTCATCTGCTTGGACCACATCAGTAGGAGAACTATTGTCCATATCCAGGTTGCAGGTGGACTGACGTGTAATTTTATTTTCACGGATGAAGTGCAGAAGGTCAAAGTACCACAGCTTTGGCACATAAACATCATCTACACCTGCTCGAGTTTTTTGAGGCCTCATCCTTATTTAGTTCTTTCTTGTATACACTCTGAAGGTTCTGTATTTTGCTCTTTGCCAATTCCAAATTTGGTCCAAGTTAATGTGGCAGGCATGCTTTCACAAGTTCTTGCATAGCCACATTATGTAACATTCAGTTACAATATTCCTTTGATTTTATCTTTCACAAACAGGTGTGTGCCCTATAAGTCTCAATGAAATCCTTTATGAGCTCCACATTGCGGTTATATGACATTTTCAGGTTCTCTTTAAAAATAAAAATAAAAATAAATAGTCATGTTAAGGTTTTGTCCACTGATAATTTCAAAGAAAATGTACAATATATTGTAATATTTTTACCAAATATTTTCACTACTATTTTAGCCATTGTGTGTATCATAAATAATACAAGTAAGTATAACGAAAGTATTTTGCATATACACATATTAACATTCACAAAATATATAGTTATGCAGTTGTGTTATGAAGTTATGAAGGTGTAAAACGCTGATAGTATCCGCTAGTATTTCTTGGACCACAAGGGGTTAAATATATTGATATATTCGCCAAACACGAGGTTATTATACACAAATGGCCTTCACCCACAATGCCCCATTCTGTACAGGTACCACCACTGATTGGTCCAGAAGAAATGTACCTTCATGTATAAGTGTATAAAATTACAGAGGAGCCTGTCGGCTCCGTGGGACGTTAGAAGATGGCGGATAAGGAGCAGGTGTCGGCAGGGGTTCAAAAAGTTGAGAAAAATATTGTAGAAATAGTGGTGGGGGGTGGTGAAGAAGAAGTAATACAATTAACGGGCGTGAAAAGAGGAATGAGCCAGAGAGAGGTGGAGATGATGTTAAAAGTACTGGACCAGTACGACTACGACTGGCAAAAGAGAAAATACCGAAGCGGTTATACCAGAAAGGAACTAATAATGCAGAAATTACTAAATCAAATTAAGGAGAAACTTGGAAAGAAAGGAAATAAGTTTCAAGTGCAGAAGTGTTGGTTAGACCTAAAAAATAAAGTATAACAGAGACTGATGCGAATCCATAGAAACATTAAAAAAGGTGCGTTTGACATGTTGTGCAACTGTTTAAAGGACTTGAATTTGTAGATGAATGACTGACAGTAGTATATAGTTTATTGAAATTTGTATTATTTCCAGAAAGAAGAGTGCACAATGACATATGCCGCGTAGGTACCAAAAATTTTAAAGCTGAGCACGTACTTGTTAAAGCAGAAAAAATAGAATTAGAAAAAAAAAAGATGTATTAAAAGAAAGTATGAGAAGTCACATCTGGAAACTGTAAAATGTTTTTGGGAGAAACATATACCATTATAATAACCAAAATAGCGCCTGTTTTACAGAATCTATTGAGGTAAAGGGCACCTTTGCAGAGATACAACAAGAGGGACTACAAAATAAAGTTATTACTAGCTGTGTAGAAGGTGAGCAAATTGTGACTTTATTTGGTGTTTGAAAGAACTTAACTGTATTAAAGATATAGAAGTTAAATGCTAAACTTATTTATTTTATTCCTTTTCTCGTAGATGCCATCGTCATAGAGAATGAAAGTTCTAAGGGAGAAAAGAATATTGGTAGTCCCTGTTACGAGCCGCGGCGGTGCCCAGCCGCCGCGACTCTCCTGCCTCCGTCTCAGCCGTCACTATGGCGACCGGGACGTCACTTCCGGGGGCTTGCCTGCCGTTGCCGTTGCAACGGATAGACGCTCCTCTCTCCAGCGCCGCATCCCGGCGTTGCAGGGCAGCCGGGCGCATGCGCAACAGCGGGGCAAGCCTGCGGGCTAATTTGGCCAGTTGATGTAATTAGAGAGCTTGGCTCTCATTGGTCTGCTTCAGTATTTAGGGATATGAGGTCCGGTTATAGCTTCTGTCCCACAGTCTGCTGACCTGCTTGTTCCTGTTCCTGTTCCTGTCTATTGTATTCTGCTGACCTCTCGTGTATGACCCTAGGCTTTGGATTTGGACTTCGCTTGTGTATCCTGTGACCCTTGACCCCGGCCTATTAAACTGGACTTGCTACCTGCTGCCGGCCCTTGACCTCTGCGTGGACCTCACTCCGCTTGCCTGGGTTCTCCCCAGCCGGTACACACCTCACGACCCTCTGTCAGTCTGCAGCCCAGTCTGTCCCCACCATGAGGGGCTCCAGTGAACACCTGATTGGCAGAGTAGACTCCGGGTTGTGTTGTGCCGGCTGGAGGGGTTGCTAACATTATAACCGGCCCACTCACGGAGACGAGGTTGGAATGGATGCAAGTGGATCCACACCGTCTCCGGCACAAGCCCTAGCAGCCCATGTTGAGTCCTTGTATCAGATGATCCAGGGATTAGCTGAGCGTCTGTCTGTTCAAGAAGAAGCCGCAAAAACTTCACAACCCACTCCAAGTTCCACCTGTGAACCTAAGATGAATTTGCCGGATCGCTTCTCTGGAAATAGATCCCTGTTTTGGAATTTCAGGGAGAGCTGCAAGCTCTATTTCCAGTTGAGACCCCGCTCCTCCGGGTCAGAGCATCGAAGAGTCGGGATTATCATTTCCCTCCTACAAGTTGACCCCCAGTCCTGGGCCTTTTCTTTGCCACAGACCAGTCCTGCCATGCAGTCCGTAGACGCTTTCTTTGAGCCATTGGGTCTACTATATGATGACCCGGATCGAGTGGCCTCCGCGGAAGCTCATCTACGGGCCTTGAAACAAGGCCGGCGGTCGGCAGAAGAATACTGCGCTGAATTCCGTAGATGGTCACCTGATAGTGGATGGAATGATCCCGCCTTACATAGTCAGTTCCGTCTCAGCCTATCGGAACAGATCAAAGACTCTTTGGTGCAATACCCATCTCCTACATCTCTGGAGGATCAGATGCACCTCTCCATTAAAATTGACAGGAGGTTTAAAGAGCGGTAAACCGAAAAGGAGACATCATCGCCTCCATCCGCCTTCGTTCCTATTTCCACGGATGGTGAGGAACCGATGCAATTAGGGGCATATCGTCTTTCCCCTGAGGAAAGAGTCAGGAGACAATCACAAGGCCTATGTCTCTATTGTGGCACAAAAGGCCACTTCTCCCGTTCCTGCCCAAATAAGCCGGGAAAAGAGCATGCCTAGGGAATGAGGGGAGAGTTCACCTAGGTCTGCAGATTGTTTCCCCGAAAAATGCTGTTTTGATTCCTGCACAGCCCACCTTCAGTGCTCGTTCTGTGAAACTATCGGCCTTCATTGACAGTGGAGCTGCTGGCAACTTCCTCGACCTCGAGTTTGCCCGATCTGCTGGGATTCCACGGATTAAACTCCAATCTGTCATTACAGTATTTGGCTTAGACGGTAGTCCGTTGCCAGGTGGCAAGATTACTTGGGAGACCCCACCACTACAGTTGAAAATTGGCGCTCTCCATTCGGAATCCATAGTCTTCCGTCTTATCGAATGTCCGTCGGTTCCTTTAATTCTGGGCCATCCCTGGCTATCCCGCCATAACCCCGTCATGGATTGGGTAAAAGGAGAAATTGTCCAGTGGAGCCCTCATTGCACACAGTCTTGCTTGACACTACCTCTGCGTGTGATTCACTCTATTCCGGAGCAGCTCCCTTCACAGTATCATGACTACCGGGATGTTTTCTCCAAAAACGCTGCTGACACTCTACCACCGCACCGGGATTTCGACTGTGCCATTGAGCTCATTCCGGCCTCTAAATTACCCAAGGGACGCTTGTACTCTCTCTCCGGTCCGGAGACCAAATCCAGGCAAGAGTATATTGACGAAAACTTGGAGAAAGGCTTCATCAGGCCATCCAAGTCCCCAGTAGGAGCAGGGTGCTTCTTTGTGTCCAAGAAGGATGGCGGACTCAGACCCTGTATCGATTATCGAGGGCTGAACCTTATTACGGTTAAGAACACCTATCCCCTTCCCCTCATCTCCGTACTTTTTGATCAACTAAGAGGGGCAACTATCTTTACAAAAATTGATCTTCGTGGTGCCTATAATCTCATACGTATTAGAGCAGGTGATGAGTGGAAGACGGCATTCAACACGCTCTCGGGCCACTACGAATATCTGGTCATGTCGTTTGGCCTTAGTAATGCTCCTGCTGTATTCCAGGATTTGATTAATGAGATGTTACGTGAGTTCCTGGGACACTTTGTTGTCTACTTAGATGACATCCTCATATATTCAAAATCATTGTCTGTGCACCAAGGTCATGTCAGACAAATCCTACAGAAATTGCGGGAACATCACCTCTACGCTAAACTCGAGAAATGCGAGTTCGAGGTCCAGAGGGTATCCTTCTTGGGCTATATAATCTCCTCAGAAGGTTTCTCCATGGGTCCAACCAAGGTCCAGGCAATCCTGTATTGGGTACAACCAAATAACCTCAAGGCGGTCCAGAGATTCGCCAATTATTACAGGAGATTTATTGGCGGTTTTGCTGATATCGTGGCTCCTATCGTCACCTTGACCCGCAAAGGAGGTGATCCAGCTGTTTGGTCACAACAGGCAATAACTGCATTCGAAACCCTGAGGAAAGCTTTTGTGTCCGCTCAGGTCCTCAGACACCCGAATCCTAAGGTACCGTTTATTCTTGAGGTAGATGCCTCTGACGTCGGTGCTGGGGCCATCTTGTCACAAAAGGATCCCCAGACCCACCGCTTACATCTATGTGCCTTTTTTTCCCGTCGGTTCTCCTCAGCGGAAACCAACTATGACGTGGGAAACCGAGAATTGCTGGCAATTAAATGGGCCTTTGAGGAATGGCGACACTGGTTGGAAGGCGCTGCACACCAGATCTCCGTCATAACAGATCATAAGAATCTGCAGTATATACAGTCAGCCAAACTTCTGAACCCCCGACAGGCTCGTTGGTCGCTGTTCTTCACTCGGTTTAACTTTTATCACCTATCATCCTGGTTCTAAAAATATTCAAGCGGACGCCCTGTCCAGAAGTTTCCTGGCACATCATGCTCCGGTCACTAGCCCAGAACCTATTGTTCCTGTGTCTATAATCCATGCCGGATTAACTCAAGATTTGAGCTGTACCTTACAAAGGTTCCAGAGGTTGGCTCCTGATAATACTCCGGTAGGATGCTTGTTTGTTCCTGTTCATCTAAGAAAGGCAGTCCTTACTGAAGCACACAATAGTCAGACTGCTTGACACCCTGGAGTCTTTAAAACATTGGAAATCCTTTCCAGTACTGTATGGTGGCGATCACTGTCTGCCGACGTCAAGAGTCACGTCTTGTCTTGTGAAGTTTGTGCCAGGAACAAGGTTCCCAGGACTCCCCCGGTAGGTCAGTTGGTTCCGTTGGCCGCTCCTGCAAAGCCTTGGACACATTTGTCCATGGACTTTATCGTTGATTTACCACCTTCTGCGGGACACAATACCATTTGGGTCGTGGTAGACCGCTTCAGCAAGATGGCACATTTCATTCCACTAACCCGGCTTCCTACTGCTCGAGATCTAGCCATTCTCTTCATACAACATATTTTCCATCTCCATGGACTTACTTCTGATATCGTTTCTGATCGTGGATCACAATTCATTGCACAATTTTGGATATCCTTCTGTACCCTACTCGGAATTAAAATCAGCTTGTCATCCGCATACCACCCTCAGTCAAACGGGCAAACCGAAAGGGTTAACCAGGCCTCAGAGCAATTTTTAAGATGCTACACATCAGAATTCCATGATAACTGGTCCTCCTTGTTACCCTGGGTGGAATTTGCTTGTAATAACTCGTGCCATTCATCCACCAAAGTCTCTCCGTTTTTTCCAATTATGGCTTTCACCCCAGATCCAACTCCTTATACTCACTCAAATCTGCTGGTATCCAGGAGATTCGCTCCACTGCCAGGGACCTCAGACTTATCTGGACGAAGGTACACTCATCTTTGAGACGAGCTTCATTTGCTGCAAAAAAAAAAATCGGACTGCCACCGTACCATTTGCTCTCTCAAGGTGGATCAAAAGGTATGGCTCTCTACAAAAAATATCTCAGACAGCCTTGCAAAAAGTTGGGCCCTAAGTTCATTGGGCCATTCTCCATTATCAAGAAGGTTAATTCCGTAGCATTCAGGTTAAAAATTCTGGTTTCGTTAAGGATCCCCAACACATTTCATTGTTCATTGTTGAAGCCGGTATTATATCTTAGCCAAACCCAGTCTTCAAGTGTGCTTGGGGGAAATTCAAGCAAACCACTAAGATAAGTGGTCTAAAGGATCTTGGATTCTAAAAAAGTACAAGGGCAGGTGCACTTCCTGGTGCAATGGAGGAACTGCGGATTAGAAGAGCGGTCTTGGGTTTCGCGCAGACAACTCCATGCCCCAAAAAAACTGAAGGAGTTCTTCAAAAGATTCCCTAGAAAACCAGGATGTCGGGGTGCCTTGACCCCTCCTCAAGGGGGGGTACTGTTACGAGCCGCGGTGGTGCCCAGCCGCCGCGACTCTCCTGCCTCCGTCGCGGCCGTCACTATGGCGACTGGGACGTCACTTCCGGGGGCTTGCCTGCCATTGCCGTGGCAACGGATAGACGCTCCTCTCTCCAGCGCCGCGTCCCGGCGTTGCAGGGCAGTCGAGCACGTGCGCAACAGCGGGGCAAGCCTGCGGGCTAATTTGGCCAGTTGATGTAATTAGAGAGCTGGGCTCTCATTTGTCTGCTTCAGTATTTAGAGCAATGAGGTCTTCTGCCTCATTGCCGGTTATAGCTTCTGTCCCACAGTCTGCTGACCTGCTTGTTCCTGTTCCTGTTCCTGTCTATTGTATTCTGCTCACCTCTCGTGTATGACCCTTGGCTTTGGACTTCGCTTGTGTATCCTGTGACCCTTGACCCCGGCCTGTTAAACTGGACTTGCTACCTGCTGAAGGCCCTTGACCTCTGCGTGGACCTCACTCCGCTTGCCTGGGTTCTCCCCAGCCGGTACACACCTCACGACCCTCTGTCAGTCTGCAGCCCAGTCTGTCCCCACCATCAGGGGCTCCAGTGAACACCTGATTGGCAGAGTAGACTCCGGGTTGTGTTGTGCCGGCTGGAGGGGTTCCTAACAGTCCCTTGCAGGATGTGGTAGAGAAGATGGGAAAGGTTGACGAATATTTTAAAGAATTAAGGGCAAACATCAGTGATGTAAAAAAAATATATAAAAAACTAGAAAAAAACTTTATGAAGATGTTTCAGTTTTTTTCAGAAGCTTATGCCACAAAGCACTAGCCACTTTCATCATTAAAAAGTCCAATGTTATATTACTAATATAAATATATTGAAATTTTTTATTTTTCAACTGTTAATTTTTACTACAGAATTCAACAGAGGTGGAATTCAAATAATTTAACAACCGGTTCTCTGTTCTTATGACGTTTTAAGTATGCAAAAATGTATTTTGCCCCTCAAAACACTTTGCCATGCCACCTTTGCCCCTCAAAACACTGTGCCATGCCACCTTTGCCCCTCAAAACACTGTGCCATGCCACCTTTGCCCCTCAAAACACCGCCTTTGCTCCTCAAAACACTTTGCCATGCCACCTTTGTCCCTAAAAACACTGTGCCATGCCACCTTTGCCCCTCAAAACACTATGCCATGCCACTTTTGCCCGTCAAAACACTCTGCCATGTTGCCTTTGCTGCCCCTCAAAACACTCTGCCATGCTGTCTTTGCTGCCCATCAAAACACTCTGCCATGCTCCGTTTGCTGCCCCGCTTCACACTCTGCCATGCTGCCTTTGCTCCCCCTTGCTTTCATTTCTTCACTTACCTTTTCTATCGACTTCTTTCTTCTCTTCTCTTCTCTTTTCTTCTCTTCTGTCTTCTTGCGTGCCACAGACTCCTCTCAGTGCCGCTCCTCACTAAATGTCAGGTGTGACGTAATGACGTTACGTCTGACATTTACTGCGGATGGAGCAGGGAGGAGGAGTACTAATACCGCGGACAGGTGAGTTTTTTGTTTTTTTTTCCAAGGAGCCTGCTCCCCTTACCAACTAAATGGATGGACTGGCCTGTAGTTACCGGTTCACTGAAACGAGTCTAAAATTGGGTATCGGTTCTGGCGAACCGGTGAGAACCGGCTGGGTTACAGAACACACGTGCATTACCATTTACACAGGTGTACTGACATGCAACCAGACATATATAAAATACACATCTATATACAACTATAAGAAACACAAAAGCGTGTTATGTACAAAAACTTATATAATTATGCATGCATACAAGTGTAATACACATATTTTGCATTTTTATTCATGTGTATTACGTGTACAATAAAGTGATACATAGCTATAATTAAGGAGGCAGACATAAGCAATACACATATAAATGAAGCGTTTTTTTTTTTACAACACTACACTGACAAAGGTTTCTAATTAAAATGGCAGACATATGCTTTAGACATTAATGCAATAGGCACCTGCTATTGCTTTGACACTAGAAGTACCTAATTACCAAATGAGGGACGTGCGCACACCACACCACGTGGGACTGGTACAGGCAACACAAATTAACACACACGCCCACAAAGAAGTTGCAGCTCGAGGAACTATCGGCAGTTGTTCGTGGATTGATTGGAAACTTATACACACTACATGATCGCTAGGTGGATTGGTCGGAAAATATTAAACAGTACGACTAACCAAATGAGCCGACAATCTACACACTTTGGAACGAATTTCGATCATCGTGTCACTATAAACATTAACCTGACTTTCGACTGAACGGTCGTATGTTGGCTAATTTGCCAGATTATTGGACGAAAATGCTGTAGTGTGTACCCAGCTAAATGATGGTTACTTATCCCTTTTTTTGGAGAACTCCTTTCCTCATGAGATCTCAGGATCTTTCTCTTTTCCTTATGCAGCTTTCTCTGAACTGTCTTACTTGTCTCACTTCCGAGCTAGCTTACAGGATTTAGTTTAAATTTCCTCTTGATCACCATCACGACCCTGTGATAAAATCTTTGTTTCATTTTATCCTCCACCATTAATGGACCAGTCAATTCCTTCTCTCCTTGTCTGTGCTATTTTCATTTAGTACCGTTTTTGTTTTTTTCAGTTGGTTTTTCACTTCCTTCATTAGCCCCTCCCCCTTTCGCAAGCTTTTACTGAATCCTCTGGCAGCAGCTCAGTGCAAACCAGGGATTGTAGTTCCTGGTTGACTACAGTTCCCTAATGCTCATGTGCAGACGTCCGCATCTGCCAGCACTATGTTTATTTTATTTTTTAAATAATGAAACTAAAAGCTGTGAATTCTGTTCCATTGTGCTTGTGTAAGTCAGACTCATGAATGTGCATGACTATGGGGACTGGCCCGCTGAAGCAGTAAGTTAACTGTTACCACTTCGGGCTACTATGATCAGAACAACTGAATAGTGCTCAGCTGCCTCTGTGATATTTTTTTTTAAATATGTAATTTTTTGCTGCCAATACAAAAATTACAGTTATCATTGAAATTGAGAATACAACCATATATAAGACTCATAATGACAGTGAAAGGGCTATAGTTTGGGAAGAACAATAAGAATGTTAAAATGATTTAAGTGCTTCAGGTGACTTCCACCATTACCACAACAGTCTAATAATGCAAACTTAAAATAAAATACTTATATTTTCAATCTCAGTATGTCTGCTCTTCTTCTTATCTTTTTTGTGTAATTTGTTTTTATGGAGATATTTAAGGAAATACAAGCAGCAAATGAAGAAAATTTCAAGAACAGAATCACATAAAGACTTCACAGTCCATCAACAAATAAGGAGCGCTGTCCATAAAGACATACAATACACAACAGACGGGGGAGGGGAAGGGGGGATGTGTGCTGCTATGATAGAGGGAGGGGAGGGGGATGTGTGCTGCTGTGATAGGAGGAGGGGAGAGGGGATGTGTGCGGCTATGATAGAGATGGGGGAATGTGTGCTGCATGCTGCTATGATGGAGGGGGGTGTATGCTACATGCTGCTATGCTTTATCAGGGAAGGGGGGTGGTATGCTGCCATAATGTGTGAGGGGATGGGGGTGTATTAATATAATGTGTTAAATGAAGGTAGGGAGGTTGGGTGTCTTAGTACATGGGTGGGAGGTAGGCTATTAATTTAATGGTGGTGTTTAGGTGGGGGTTATTTATTTAATGGGTACTATTTTATTTGTGGGGTGATGGTGGGTCAATTTAATTTACTGATGAGACTTTTTTAAGTTAATAGTGGGGTCTATTAATTTAAGGACCTTAAATTTAACGCTGGGGTGTTTTGGGGCTATTAATTAACTGTGGGGCTGAGTTTGGTGAGGAGGGCTATTTATTAAATGTGAATAGGAATTATTTAATTCCGGGGATGGATGTGGGAAATGGTTATATTTATTAAACGTAAATGCTATTTAATTTATTGCTGGGGCTGTTTGAAGGGAGGGAAATAGGTTTATTTATTAAATAGGAATACTATTATTTTAATGTTGTTGCTAATTATTAAACATGGGTGATATTGATTTAGCACCGGAGCTGGTTGGAGTTTTCTAAATTTCCTGTACCAAATTTTTTTTCAAAGAGGGCCCCCAATATTCCAGGATCCAGATACTTCGTATGCACTGAGGCCATGCAGTGCTGTCCCTGGACATCTTATGGTAAGTAATTTTTCAGAAACTACAGTTACACACACTAAGCACGCACAGATACTAGGCATGCATACACTGGTACAAACACTGGACACACACATACAGGGACAGACACTCTGGGCACACACATATACAGTCTTTTGATGAGACTGAAGAAGGTAATGAGGAGGTTAATGAATATGAATGAAATTAATTTATGATGTGGGGATTAATGATTAAACTGGATGAGGGAGTTAATGTTGATAGGGGTTTTATGATGATCCTGGAGATAACAATTTTGAAGAGGGGTTAATTCATGATGAGGGGGTGGTATTGTGAGGCAGTCACAAAAATGCTCTTTGCATTATGTGGGGTCACTAGGATGGTATCTGTGTTGCAGTCACAAGAATGCTCTCTGTATTGTATGGTGGTCACAGGATCGCTCTCTGTATATTATGACGGTCATAGGATTGCTCTCTGTATAGTATGGCAGTCATAGGAAAGCTCTTTGTATTGTATGGCAGTCATAGAAATGCTCTCTGTATGGTATGGCGGTCACAGGAATGCTCTCTGTATGGCACGGCGGACACTAGGATGCTCTTTATATTGTGTATGTGTGTATGTATGTATATATATATATATATATATATAGTAGTATAATCAGAGGAACAGGTATCATCTCCTGGGTGAACAGCAGCAGTAAGACACACAAATCCAGAAGTTTCAGGATAACAGCCACAGCCAGTTTATTCACCAGCTTGTAAACAGAACAATACACAAATAAAATCTTAGCCGTCTGGCTTCTAGCTAATACATTTATGGAGGCCCTCTCTTATGTGTAGGACCTTATGTCCCACACACACACCAAACCATAGGTATATCGTTGCTCACTGCAGCAGAGTGTCACAGGAGGCAGCTCACCTCCTCCTAGGTCTGAGACACTGGCTGCATATCCCAACTGCCTTATTACAAGCACCTCACAGGTGCATCCCTTGATCAGTCTGTTAGAGACTGATAGATCAGAAGACCCGGACTGGGCCTTATGTATACAATGCTGTAAGCCTGGGACACATACCTCTGTATCTAGCCTCCTTCCAGTGACTCTGTCCCATATCCTCCCCCCCTTTGTTTCAACCTACGGGTGGAACACTTGTAACCCTAAATGTTCCTCTATTACTTTTCAAAAACTGTTAGCTTTATGCTGTAAGCTGGGTACGAGGGTATTGGTTATAGATCCTTTCCAACCCAAAGGCACAATTTATAGTGGAGAAATTGGGGTAGTTGCCAGCAAATTTTTATCACTGACACTCATACCAGGATGGTCCACAATCAAAGACCACTTTCCGAACCCCTGGCTTATTGCCCAGTAAGGATACAATACCCTATTACCAGGTTCTACTAGCTTCTCATTAATAATTTTCACGCTCTCTCTGGCTTTTATAAGACTGGGGTCTCTTAATTGCTCCGAGACACAAACATCTTTTTTTACTTTAACATCAGGGGGTAAATGTATGAAAGTCCGATTTCTGCAAGTCGCCGGAAATCGGCGACTTTGCAGCTAAAATTTAAAGCGGTGATAGCTTGTAAAGGCAAACTTGCCTTTACAAGCCATTGTCGCTTTAAATTTTAGCTGCAAAGTCGCCGATGATTCGTCCTATGATTCTGCTCTGGCTCTGCTAATTTTCCCCTTAGTTGAGCAATGGTCTCAATGGTTTGAAGTCGTCTGTTGGACACTTCATTGGCTATCTTCTGTAGCGTGTTAGTTTCCTGCTGAGCTGCAATAGCTGCCTGCTGTACCCTGGTAGCTTGGTGCTGAGCTGCAGTAATTACCCTGGTAGTTCCCTGCTGAGCTGCGGTAATTACCCTGTTAGTTTCCTGCTGAGCTGCAATAGCTTCCTGCTGAGCTTCAGTAATTACCCTGTTAGTTTACCCTGCTCCAAATTCTGTCTCTCTCCATATTGACACTTTGACACACCTGTATGCACTCTTTTTGGGTTGAGACAGTAGGCTTCTTCTTTTTCTTGCCCATTGTAGCTTGAGAAGCAGTCAATTTTATCTTATACAAACAAAGCACTTTCTTTATAGAAGGAGCACCTCACTTTACTTAAGAGGTGTGTTACTACAACACCCAGCATATATCACTAACTTTTTCTTTGCAGCGCAAAAGTTATTTTTCTTCTCCTTTAACTTCTGCTCAATGGTTTTGCAAACACATTTGCACACTTCTGTTGTTTCAACACAGAAAACATCTACTGTACACTGACAAAGATTCACAACAAACTTTTCTATTTAAAGTCTCTTTTGTTTATGCACAGAAACCTGCCACACCCAACTTGTGGTTTCCAGACATAACTTCAGCACATTCGTGGGTTTTCTTCCCAGTCTTAATGAACACACCTGCTTTCCATCAATTAACAAAACTCAGTCTTTGCATTGCAGAAAACATTTTAGTCTGTGCAAATAATGTGCTAATTTTTCTGAGACTTCTTGCTGCTCTTTGTGGAAGCCCCTTGGACATTGAGATAAATCACATCAACTATAATGCAATGGTTGCACTAATCCATCTTTGTAAACATGGAGAATGGCTTCACAAACAAATTTGTATTAACTCTGATTTAGAGCAATTAACAGACACAGTCCATGAGACACTTGATTTCTTTGCCTTACGAAGAATACAATGCTGGAAGCCTGGGACACATACCTCTGTATCCAGCCTCCCTCCAGTGACTCTGTCACAATATATATATATATATATATATATATATATATATATATATATATTTATATATATATATATATTACAAGAAATAAACAATGGCGCTCTATACATTATTGTGTGTATAAGAAAATATAAGTTCAGTCCCACAGAAACACCTCTTCCACGTAAGGAGGCAGCCTTCCTTCAAATATCTGGCTGGTAAGACCAACAAGTAAATCTGATAGGTACAACAGGGGAAAGACACCTGTAGCGATGACCTGGTCCTGAACCCCATCATTCCCATTTTCTATGTTCTACAGAAAATTCATAAAACATTGAACAAACCCCCTGGAAGACCAATAGTGGCTGGCATAGATTCTCTAACATCGCATATTTCTGAATATGTCAATATTTTCCTTAGTAAATATGTCACCAAGCTTGAATCTTATCTTAAAGACACAAATATCGTGCTGAACATCTTTCTGTTGGAGTCCCAACTATACATGGCTTACTATAGATGTTCAATCATTATACACAGCAATAGAGCACAAAAAAGGTATCAGTGCCTGCAGAGAATGTTTAGACCCCCGATCCAGAACTATCTCCAAAACATAAGGATATTATATGTGATTTGATGAATTTTATTCTTACTCATAATTATTTTACATTTTTGAAACCTTCTATCTCCAGGTATGCGGCACAGCTATGGGCACTATTTTTGCGCCAAGTTTTGCCAACCTCCTAATGGGAATCTGGGAACAGGAATATATATACAATCCTAATCCCTTTTCAAATTGTATTAAGATCTATAAGAGGTATATAGATGATATACTTGTTGTCTGGGAAGGTGATGATGAGTCCATCAATTCATTTTTGACGTATATTGGTAACAACGGCTATAACCTTACATTCACAGCTAATCGAATATTTAGATCTAGTCCTTACAGGAACTAATAATAGGGTTGAGATGAAAAACTATGTCAAAACGGTCGATAATAATAATACTAGATAGCTTATGTACCAGTTATATACCACACTTCAGCTAAGAATGTATCTGGCCATTTCCCTTATTTTATGTGTATCACCGTGTAACATTTTGTATGGATGTATATGATGGCACCATATTTTTTATTTATGTCCTTATAATAATTTTATTTTTTATTTATTCCCTTTTATATTTTACTATTATAATTTACCTTACATTCTATTACTGTTTCTTGTATCAGATGCTTGTATATATGTATTTGATTTGTTACCTTATATTATGCATCTATGTTCCCTTGTCTAAGATGGCCACTATAGGCTGCTAACACTGAATAGTGCAATATTTGCCAATACCTAAAATGGCTGACGCACTCTTACTTATTATACAACCCCGGTAGTTTCAAACAGAAACTAAAGCACTGGAATGGACATGTCAGTGTTTCTGGTCCTTTATCCACATCTCACCACAATAATTACTGCATCAGGCACCTATGAAGTACTCGCACGATCACGAGTGGATGCGCAGTAGCGGCCGTGCAATGCTCATGCGCAAAATGGCCACACCATACCATATAAACAACCTTTAGGTATAGGTTAGTTGATTTTCCTCCTGATGAAGTCTATCCAGACAAAACATGTTGAGGCTCTATACTACATCTATTCCTGTTATTTAGGTCATATTGCCACTCTGGACATTAAGTGTATTTAGCCTGATAACTTCTGTGTAGAGATCGTCGGTATTACCTTATGAACTTTCCAGGGATCCATATTGGTAGCATTAGACCTTACCTCCAAGGATTAAAGATAAGCACTTATCATTTTTACATATTGTGAGTATGCATTTTTATGATTTGCTGAATAAATTCTTTGTATATAAATTACTACACTATATGGCTCTTCTATCTTTACTATATCGGCTGATTGGAGTCTGGTAGCGGTGATTATACTGGGACTGCTGTCCGTGATTAAGAAATACTGCATACGCATAAGCTGTCTATATGCCTGTTCCTGACACATTAGGCTGAGCAGAGATTATCTCCTGGCAACCCTGATACAGATAAGATGATTTTCTATATCTTTCTGGTACGCTGCCACTTACTGATCTGTACTGTATTATCACAAGTGTCCGACTATACTACTCTATTTTCTGTTTCTGTTGAAGATATATATAATTGATTATTATATATATATATATCATTTTCCTTCCTTAAATAACTTTTCTCTTCTCCCACTATATCAAAGTACATAAGCTTTTGTCTGAAGGAACTGAGGCTCAGTACTTTTACATATCAAAGGAATTGGCCTCCAATCAGATACATCAGCCCATCCCACAGAAGTTTTGTAATTAACTTCTGAAGACAAAACTGGTCCTTTTGGATCAGACTGATTACGCAGATACACACAGCAAGGATTATCTCCCTGTATGGACTGAAAAATAGTAAAGTATATATGAGCCCTTTAATAGGGCTCTGCTGACATTGTAAATATGAGTATAATGTACTCTGTGTATTGTTAGTGATCTATAGACTATAGGAGCTACAATAGGCTGTGTTGTAAGCTTTCTTATAGAGTCACAGACCATGTGTTCTAGCTGTTAAGAATGGTTTTTGTTTAAGGTAATACTGTAAGCATAGAAAGTAATGTTGCATGGGATAGTCATAGAATTAGATGTCATTGTAGTAAGTGTTTATTTTGCTTAAGAAGTGATGCCGTTTAAGAGTTTGAAATTAGTAATATCTTAGGAGTTTGATTGTAACAATACAATAGACTTCATACTTGAATAGTATTGTATTTGATGTAGCAATAGTGTGGCTTCTCTGTGAATATCTGCTAGATATTCATACTGTATTGTATAACACTTGAAGTTCTGATTGTTGAGTTTAATACTGACTGTATTTGGTAAATCGTCTGGCTGGTCTGTGCTCTCATCCCCTCCCCCCCTATGTGTGTAATTGCTACTAGTTAAACAGATGTGTGAAAAGACTCTTGCTGGGAAGTTTTGTAGAGATCTCTTCCCCCCCCCCCCCCCCTCTGCTAGACAAGAAATGTTAGTGGACATATGTGGTGGACTAGCTAATACTGCATGTAATGAGTTATGGGTCTGTCCTGACGTTGAGGCCTTGTGAGACGACATGAGTTTGCAACAAGCATGGCAAGTCAGCCATTTTGGATGGTGACTACATTGTAAGATAAACTGAGATACATACACACAGTCACATGCGCACACACACACACACACACACATGCATAATTAACAAGAAATTAATAAGTTATTGTACCTACACACAGAATGCCATCTATTATATGTACCGTGTGTAAGATTATGTTATCGAAATTATATTATTACATTATTGTACAAGTAAAGATTCTATTTCATACATATATATCTGCGTTGTGGTTATAAATTTATAATGTCTTGATATAGGAGATATTATATATATATAAATATGTGTGATACAGTAAATCAGGTTTGAAGGTCTGAAGTAGGCGTGTCATACGTGGTAAAGCGTAAATGCATATGGTAAGATAACGAGCGTATCCAGGAACAAAAGAAGAAGATAGCGTGCGCAATTATGGCGTAAATACGGGTCCTTTAACATTGGCGAGCCTAGCCCTGCCTGTTTTAATTATAATATACTAGGATATAGTAGTGAAAATTGTTATATTGTTAATCTAATTCGGTAGAGGAGCGGGGACGAATAGCATAGGTACACAAAGGAGGTGATACTTATGTGTTATTAGCGTACGCTTTCTCTGGAAAGAGGTTTGGACTGATAACATTGTTTTACTTGAGGCCTGGAAGATATATAATTAATTACAGCGAATCTAGATTATGATGGTTATTGTTTTTCACTCTTGGGTACTTGGCGGTTTTTGTCAAGAGGTGTGTGTGATATCTGGGTATTATAGAACCCTGTCAAACAAAAGAATCGCGGGAGTAGCGCTCACGGATTCTTAGGAACGCATAAGCGTGAAAGCTGGGACACCCTGTCCTGTATTGTAGTGGTAGGAGGTGATTGTTTTGAGGATTGTGTAGAAAGATGCCTCTAAAGTACATCGGAGATGTCACGGGTGCGTATTAGTGGACATGACGAAAATAGCGGAAAAAGGCGCAAATTGTATTATACGCCGATAGTTACTTTGGGTTGATACAATATTTTATGTTAAATGGATAGTTCAAGTTGCTTGTATCTTGTAGATTAAGTGTACTAGGTAATCCATAGAGGTACTCCAATATGTAAATTCTGTATAAACACGCCTTTGACAGTTGTTTAGTGGGTACGGCTTTGGCGACACTTAAATTATGAGCGGATCATGGAAAATGTTTACTCGGTAAAGCCATTATTAGCTATTCTGGCTGGGTGCAACCATATCTGCACATGATTACCAATCGTTATACGATTGAGAACAGCATTTCCACTCAGTAGACAGGGAGATATTCATACAAATCACTAATACACAAGTGTATAACAGAAAAAATTTTAAATTGAAAATTTCTTGGATACTCGTTGTATTGTTTCTTTAAGTCCTGCTGCAAGGAGAAAGACGTCCTGAAAGAAGAGGATCTTTCTAGTGGCAACAATGAGGATTCGTGAGAAGTAACACGGATTACAGGTAACAATGAGTTTTGTTATGGCGCAGAGAAGCTGCGCTGTAGCTAGTATTAAATAATAGGGAATGTTAGAATAGTGTAGGGAATATTTTAATTGGCACTGGAAATGGTGCTGGATTAGCGCAATTATTGGCGCTGTATTTAATTTTAGCGCTGAAAATGGCGCTGATTAATGTTGGCACTGGAAGGCGTGCTGAAATTGAGCAGTAATTGGCACTGGATATGGTGCTGGATTATAATGTTAGCACTGGACGGGGTGCTGAAATTGAGCAGTAATTGGCACTGGATATGGTGCTGGATAATAATGTTGGCACCGGACGGAATGCTGAAATTGAGCAGTAATTGGCACTGGATATGGTGCTGGATTAGCGCAATTATTGGTGCTGTATTTGTTAGCACTGGAAATTGTGCTAAATAGTGCTGATTACTTAATGTTAGCGCTGATGACAGCGCTGTGGTTGAAGCTGCAGATTTTATGCATGAGGCAGGATTTTTATTTTTATTTCTTTTCAGAGAATAATGTACAATGTATGTAATATTAACATAATAGTGATGAGTTATGCAAGAATTGATAAATTATTTATCACTCTAAATCATAACAATGTCTAAGATCACAAACTGTGTAAGGTACAGGTATGAACCCCCCCTCCCCTCCTTCATATTATCCTGGTAATTTTAGGACAATATTCCCTGTATAATGTATTCTAGATACCATTTAAAGGTAACCCTGATACAGGATAATGTACTTTATCCACCAGGAACAAGGGGAGGGGCAATGGCCTATAAGAGTATAGATAAATCAGAGGTTGCTTTGATGTATTAACATTTAGTTCCTTTTAGGGACACTCACATGCTTTGCTTAGGTGGTGTTTACAAATTAGATACATAGATCCATTACCCAGCAAAGGTGGTAGAACATAACATTTTCGGAAGAGATACCACAGGGGTAACTTGATGTAAAAAGTGAATGTGTACATTTTCAAACACAGTGAATTCTCTGAATAAATGATGACATGTTTTGTATGTATACTCATGTTTCTTTTCTGTCTCCACAGGCTAACAAAGTTCAGATCACGATTCCTAAGCTTCTTTTCCCCAATTGATAGCGAGATCATTGTAGAGGAGAAAGGGGGGATAGTTAGAATTAATATATACCCTATTTGCTGGCGTATAAGACTACTTTTTTGCCCTGAAAAACATGCCTCCAAGTGGGGGGTCGTCTTATACACCGGGTCCAGTATCGCGCGGTATCCAGTGCGGCCGCGGCGGGTCATCAGCGTGGCTGCGGCGAACATCAGCAGCGATACATGGGTGCCAGCCTTTTCGGCGTGACCGGCCCGTTCTGCTGACAGGGAGCAGGGACCAATCCAATCAGGCTTTGTATACAGCCAACAGCCAACCACAGTACTGCACCATTGTACAGTACAATACAGCATAGAAAATGTCCAGCATTCAAACCCCTATCAACCCTATCATGGCACCAGCAAAAAGAAAGAAATATGATGCAAGTTTTAAACTTAAAGTTGTAAACTTTACCATGGAACATAATAATTGTGCTGCTGCAAGACAATATGGAGTAACAGAAAAGATGGTTCGGGACTGGAAATCAAATGAAAAAGCATTAAAGATTATGCCAAGGGGTAAGTGTGCACTTGCTCTCTCCCTCTATTTGTTATCTTCCTTCTATCATTGACTAGTGAATTACGTTTAATAAGCTTGCACTGTTTTATGTTTACTGTACATGTTTGATAACATATAGCCTTGTGACAGTTTTCCTGCATGTCATAGGCATTTGAATATAAATTAACATGTTGAAATCAAATCTGATGTTCTTTTATGTTTTATTTGGTGTGTGGAACGTGTGCAGAAGAGGGAGTAGTCTTATACGGCGAGTATATAACAAACTCTATATTTTGAGTGGAAATGTTGGGGGTCGTCTTATACGCCGGCAAATACGGTATATATATATATATATATATATATATATATATATATATATATATATATGAAATAAAAAATTTAAATAAAGGCAGCCTGGGTTGCAGAATGACACTAAATGGTTTTCAGACTCGAAGTGATACCTGGAATTTATTCTTAAATCATCAGCAGGCAGGGTCAGATAATTAACCACGCTCGAAAGGGAAAATTCTCCGAAGAGTTTCTTGTTTTTTGTTCCCATACTAGGAATCCAGAAACGGAGAATGGCAGAATATCGGAAGAATTCTACAGGCGGACCGGACGGAGAAGACTTCATATGGGTAGAAGAAAGTTAAGATTTCAAAACGACTGATATTTTCTGTTTGTTCCCTAATAGATAATGAGAATTAAGGCGGTGCCCAGCTGTAGCAGACCACACCTCTAATAGATGACAGAATGGATCCGAAGACTGCAGGACCTGGACACAGATGAGACCTGGACACAGATGAGACCTGGACACAGATGCCCTAAAGATGACTCCCATCGTACCTTGTGAAGAGGATGACATCACAGAGACATCACACCAAGAAGAGACTGTCCAAAAATTAGATTTAATTGTTGAGGGATTATTTAAAGGGGTGTGCCTCGACATGTGTTGATTTTTTTTCCTGCTGTCAGTAAATAAGAAAAAGTTTTTTTCATCAGACATACCGACGCCTGAGGCCCTTTAGCGCCGATCCCCTTTGTTACTTGATATTTTATACTAAAAATTGCATTTTCATGTTTATTACAAACTGTATGCTTCATCACATACATATACTCACACATTCTGAAACATAGTACGTTAAGATGGAAAATTAATGGATTTTTGTCAGTTTAACTGTTATTGCAGACACTGACAAACAGGGGGACTGTTGAAGATATATATAATTGATTATTATATATATATATCATTTTCCTTCCTTAAATAACTTTTCTCTTCTACCCACTATATCAAAGTACATAAGCTTTTGTCTGAAGGAACTGAGGCTCAGTACTTTTACATATCAAAGGAATTGGCCTCCAATCAGATACATCAGCCCATCCCACAGAAGTTTTGTAATTAACTTCTGAAGACAAAACTGCCCTTTTGGATCAGACTGATTACGCAGATACACACAGCAAGGATTATCTCCCTGTATGGACTGAAAAATAGTAAAGTATATATGAGCCCTTTAATAGGGCTCTGCTGACATTGTAAATATGAGTAAAATGTACTCTGTGTATTGTTAGTGATCTATAGACTATAGGAGCTACAATAGGCTGTGTTTTAAGCTTTCTTATAGAGTCACAGACCATGTGGTCTAGCTGTTAAGAATGTTTTTTGTTTAAGGTAATACTGTAAGCATAGAAAGTAATGTTGCATGGGATAGTCATAGAATTAGATGTCATTGTAGTAAGTGTTTATTTTGCTTAAGAAGTGATGCCGTTTAAGAGTTTGAAATTAGTAATATCTTAGGCGTTTGATTGTAACAATACAATAAACTTCATACTTGAATAGTATTGTATTTGATGTAGCAATAGTGTGGCTTCTCTGTGAATATCTGCTAGATATTCATACTGTATTGTATAACACTTGAAGTTCTGATTGTTGAGTTTAATACTGACTGTATTTGGTAAATCGTCTGGCTGGTCTGTGCTCTCATCCCCTCCCCCCTATGTGTGTAATTGCTACTAGTTAAACAGATGTGTGAAAAGACTCTTGCTGGGAAGTTTTGTAGAGATCTCTCCCCCCCCCCCCCCCCTCTGCTAGACAAGAAATGTTAGTGGACATATGTGGTGGACTAGCTAATACTGCATGTAATGAGTTATGGGTCTGTCCTGACGTTGAGGCCTTGTGAGACGACATGAGTTTGCAACAAGCATGGCAAGTCAGCCATTTTGGATGGTGACTACATTGTAAGATGATCTGAGATACATAAACAGTCACATGCGCGCGCACACACACACACACACACACACACACACATGCATAATTAACAAGAAATTAATAAGTTATTGTACCTACACAAGGAATGCCATCTATTATATGTACCGTGTGTAAGATTTTGTTATCGAAATTATATTATTACATTATTGTACAAGTAAAGATTCTATTTCATACATATATATCTGCTTTGTGGTTATGAATTTATAATGTCTTGATATAGGAGATATTATATATATATATAAATGTGTGATACAGTAAATCAGGTTGAAAGGTCTGAAGTAGGCGTGTCATACGTGGTAAAGCGTAAATGCATATGGTAAGATAACGAGCGTATCCAGGAACAAAAGAAGAAGATAGCGTGCGCAATTATGGCGTAAATACGGGTCCTTTAACAGTTTCTCTTTGTCTTTATTTCGGTACATGATTGGAGTTCTTTGAAACTGCGGCATACTGTTCTGGTCAGCTTTATTTGATAAGCACCAAAGGCTTCAATTCTGGGATTTGAGTGTGAATATCTATGCATCATTGTTTGATATATTTTGGGAATTCTACATGCGATATGAGACTGGATTGAACATATACAGTGTTGGAAACCAACCCAGAAACTTGGACTTATACTCCTATGCAATTTTCTTTTGAACTCATACCCACTTAGATCAGAATTATTTCTGACTTCATCACCATTTGCGCCTTTCCTCTGTTGTACCTATCAGATATATATATTTAGTGTGATGGTGATAAGAGGGCACGGTGTGTTAAAGATAGCTCCATGGCACATTGTGAAAAAGGGGGAACTGTGATGAAGGGGCAGTGTGATAAAGATGGTACCATTGCAATTATGTTTCAATTTGTTTCAGTGAGTTTTATTCCAATAACTAATTCATTTTCTATACAGCTAGCATGTGATAGCTGCATTGAAAGTACTGTAATTCTATGGAGGCTCATTACATAAAAATCCTTACAAAGCCAGAACATGAAGAATGGCGAGGAAGGGGGTTTCAGCTTGTAAAGCGCTAGCCACACCCCACAGTAAGTTGACCACGTCCACTCAACAATTGTCACTCCCACTTAGATGGGGGGCGCCAGTGCCCTGTCTCGCCCAGGGTACTAAATTGTCTAGTCACCCACTGCAGAGCAGTGAGTCATCATTGCAGGCAGTGTCCAGTTGTGTGGGTGTGGTAAAGGTCACAACCCCCACCTGAAGCAATGCATTCTGGGTAAAGGTTTATACAGCACTGAAGCAGGCAAATCAGGCTCTCTTTTCACCACACCACATACACACCTTGAAGTTGGGACATCTCTTCCACCTGGAGCCTACAGGACACAACCTACACAGTAGGCTTATACCCTATCTGTCTGTATCTCTGCCTACATCTTATATGTCCATCTATTTCTATTAACTTTCCTTGCTTGCATGTATTTCTATTAACTTTCCTCTGAATCTTTATTTGTTTATTTACCTTATATGTATTCTATAACTTTATAATATACTTTGCGTGCACATATATGTAAAGTTTATATCTATTTCTATTAACTTTCTGAATCTTTAAGTAACCTTTTCACACATGCTTTACAAAGGCTAGCTTCTTCCCCATCTCAGGAATGCTTACTATCTACACTACAATGGACTCTAGCTTCCTCCCCCCATCTCTTTCTCTCTCTATGCTTGGCCATGTTACACACACATGCACTATGCAACCTTCCTATATCACTCTCTCATTTATCTCATATCTTTCTCTCTCTCATTTAATCTTCCTTTATCTACCACTTAAACACATTTCTCTTTACACATTTAAACACATACAAAGATGTGCTTGCAATCTTTCTTTCTGTCTTTCTCATTTAAAACACATACTCTTCCTATTTAAACACACACAAACATGAGCTTGCTTAAAACACATTCTCTTTCTCTTGCTACATCTAAACACACACTACACAAAAGAGCAATACTGACCATACGCTCATATACATTTCTGTCTTACAGCATGTACACTAGTACATATATATATATATATATATATATATATATATATATATATATATATACACACAACAAAATAGGATATTATATACTTCTGAAGTTTTAACATCTTGTCTGATGAATCTATAATGTATTATCTGTATTGTATATATGCATCTATGTATTGTATGTTTGATTTTCATTGTAAAAGACTTGTATCCTTTATGCCTGTTTTGTATGTTTAAATAACTGGAATGAATAGAATGAATGGATGTTTATATAGGTAATGCAGTATAGTGAAGTAAGTGATAGATATGGTATTTATTTAGCGATTAACACATAATGGTGGGCTATCTGACGTAGAGGTCAATAGATGTGTAATACTTAGGCGGTATATATATAGCCTTGTCAAACACAGGGATCGCGTAAGTCGCTCTTACGGATTTCTAGTTGGGATGCGCAACTGGGATACCTTGTGTATGGCTGGCAAGGTAGAAGGCGAAAGCTCAAAAGTTTGTGTGAAATAATGCCTCTTAAGTACATCTGAGATGTCACGGGTACATATTATTCAACGTGACTAAAATAGCGAAAAAGATGCAAATTACATTATATTCCAATAATTAATGAGATTAGTTAATAAGATGAAAGGCATTGTATCATTATTATGGTGGAACACAGGGTTCTACAACACTCTAGCATTAGATTAGGCAGCGAAATCAGAGGATCAGTGACCATTGCTATCAAGTCATCCGCAAAAAGGGCTAATTTGTGCTCCCTCTCCCCCACCCCAGATACATCAGGGTTATTCTTAATAGACTGGGCAAAGCCTCCATACAAAGGACAAATATCAGTGGGGAAAGCGGGCAGCCCTGGCGTGTACCATTATAAATGGAAAATGAGTCGGACAGAGAACCATTAAACTTAATACAAGCTGTGGAGAGGATTCTATAAAAACAGACTGGACCCCATCCCATATGCTCCAGCACACCTTCTAAAATTGCCAGTTTACCCTGTTAAAAGCCTTTTTGATGGCAGTTGATAGCAGTAAGGTGGGTAGAGAGCCTCCCTCTATCAAATACATCAAGTCACTAATCGTAGTGGTGTTATCCGAAGCCTCGCGGCCTGGAATAGAGCTGATCTGATCACTATTATTAGACCCAGAAGGAGAGTCTTCAGGCGGTTTGCCATCATTTTCGCGAAGAGATTTACGCCAACATTTAGCAGGGAGCTCAGGAAATAGCTGGAACTATTGGGAGAAGCTGGATTTGTCAGAAATCTCATTCATAGCCCCCAGCAGAATAGGATTGTAACAGTTGGCTTATAGGAAATTGATCCCTAGGCTCTGCTGGACATTGCTTAGCCCACCCACAGGCGTGGAGTCTAACAGGCCGTTTGTTTTCGCCAGGAACCCCTGCAAGGAGGTATGGACTTTGCGGCACCAAACATGCAGGTCGCGGTCCTGTGAGTGGGTGTACAGCAGAACTGTGTGGAGAAGCCAGATGACACGGACAGCTACAGATAAGGCACAAGGAGAGTAGATGTCCTGTGGTGCAACCAGGAAAAACAGAGGCTGTCACCAGGGTGATAGGTAGAGGAACTGGTACAGCTGGAGTATAGCACTGGAATTGTGCAGACCACACGAGGAAGTGGACGATAACTGGGGAATCAGGCGATGAGTCACGAGGCAGTTGCGGTCCACAGTGGTAGCGGTCAGAGAACTGGGGCTGTCACAATGAACTATAGGGGAGGTGGTATAATAGTACTGAAGCAGCAATAGTTCAATACAGCAGGAGACTGAGAGCAACTGAAATGTAACTCGTAACTCGTAACAACAATAGATGAGATGCAATAGTAGCAGCTCTGAGTGATAGCGGTGAGAGAACGGAAGCTGTTGCGATGTAGTACAGTTGAGATAGTAAATAGCAGTACTGGAACAGCAGGAGTTCAATACAGCCAGAGACTGAGAGCAGACTGCAGCAGCAGGGATGACTTGTGGTAACAGCTGGTGAGTTACAATAGTAGTAGCATCTCTGAGTGATAGCGATGAGAGAACTGTAACTGTCACGATGAAGTACACTGAAGATGGTAGTAGTAGTACTGGAGCAGCGATAGTTCAACTCAGGCAGAGACTGAGAGCGGATTGAAGTAGCGGAGGTAACCCGTGGTAACAGCTGATGAGTTACAATAGTAGTAGCAGCTCTAAGTGTAGCGATGAGAGAACCGGAGCTGTCACGATGAAGTACAATGGAGATGGTTAGAAGAGTACAGAAGCAGCGATGATTCAACACAGGCCACGAACTGAGAGCAGGCTGGAATAGCGTAGGCAAATCTTGGAAACAGCTGAGGAGTCACAGGTGTAAATAGCAGCTCTGAGTGTAGCGATGAGAGAACCGGAGCTGTCACGATGAAGTACACTGGCGATGGTTAGAAGAGTACTGGAGCAGCGATGGTTCAACACAGGCCACGAATTAAGAGCAGGCTGGAACAGTGGAAGATCCACAAGGAGCACAGGAACCAGAACCACAGGCTACAGGAAGTGAGCTTGAAGAACAGGCATCAGACAGGTGAATCCAGAAGGTTTAAATAGTGCTCTAGGAATGCTCAGCCAATGAGAAAAGGAGGGAGGTCCAGAAGTGCAATGGATTTGCACCTGTGCTGAACTGAGTATAGTTGAATAAAATGAATGAAGTTTGTCTGACGCTGGAACATGGCAGTTTCCAAACCAATGACATGCGGGTAACGGAAGAGGTACTACTTGCGGGACCGAAGCGTTACAGTACCCCCCCTTTTAAAAGTGGCCACTGGATGCTTAGACAAAGTCTTCCATGGGAACTACACATGGAACTTTCGTAGCAGAGCTGGAGCATGGATATCGGAAGCATTGACCCAAGAGCGTTCTTCGGGACCAAAGCCCTTCCAATCTACCAAGTATTTGGTGATACCTCTGGAAACTTTGGAATCCAGGATCTGTGTAATTTCAAATTCTTGTTGCTGAGAGAATTTGGGAACAGTAGAAGTGGAAACTGGAATAGAGAACCTGTTGATGATGAGTGGTTTGAGAAGAGAAACATGGAAGGAGTCAGAGTTATGGAGGGAAGCGGGCAGCTGAAGTTCATAGGATACTGGATTGATGACCCGAAGTATCTTGTAGGGTCCAATGAAACGAGAGGCAAACTTCATAGATGGTACTTTGAGACGGATATTTCGTGTAGATAGCCAGACCTTGTCTCCCACCTTGAGTGCTGGAACTGCTCGGCGCCTCTTTTCTGCAAAGGTTTTATAGCGTGAGGAGGTCTTTTTAAGATTAGCAACTACTTTAGTCCATATGGTGGAAAAGTCGTGGATGGTATCTTCAATAGCCGGAACATGGGTGGGTGGGAGAGGAGAAAACCTGGGAAGCAGCGGATGACGTCCAGTAACAATAAAGAATGGAGTAGCAGCAGTGGACTCATGGAAGAGATTGTTATGTGCAAATTCGGCCCATGGCAGGAGATCAACCCAATTGTCTTGAGAGGCGGAAGAGAATAATCTGATGAATGTCTCCAGATCTTGATTTACCCTTTCAGTTTGGCCATTAGACTATGGGTGATAAGCAGAGGAAAAATTGAGTTGTATACCCAGGGTTTTACAAGGGCACGCCAGAATTTCGAGGTAAATTGAACCCCTCTGTCAGATACAATTTCCATGGGACAACCGTGCAGTCGAAAAATCTCTTTTATGAAGTGTTGAGCAAGAACTGATGATGATGGCAGACCAGTGAGAGGAACAAAATGAGCCATCTTCGAGAAGCGGTCCACAATGACCCAAATGGTATTACATCCTTTACTGCATGGAAGATCAGTAACGAAATCTATACTGATGTGAGTCCAGGGCTTAGTGGGTATGGACAATGGTTGTAATGGACCCATAGGACTTGCACGAGGACTCTTGTATTGGGCACATACATTAAAAGCAGCCACAAAATCTTTTACGTCTGATCGAATAGAGAGCCACCATTAGGAGCGGGAAACTAGCTCTTAGGTCTTGAGGAACCCCGCGTGTCCGGAAAATCTGGAGGCATGAGACCAGAGGAGCAATTTTTTCCAAAGAGAGACAGGAACAAATGTTTTCCCAGGAGGAGGAGAATTAGTCGGAGTGAGTCCTATTAAGCATTTAGGATCCAGGATGGGACGACTCAGAGGAAGATCAGAATTTAAATCAGAGCTGAAGGTCCTGGAGAGTGCATCTGCCTTTTTATTAAGATGACCAGGTTTGAAGGTTACATTGAGGTTGAAACAGGAGAAAAACAGAGACCAACGAGCCTGGCGAGGGGTGAAACGGGAGAAAAACAGAGACCAATGATCCTGGCGAGCCTGGCACTGAGCAGACTGTAGATACAACAAATTTTTATGGTCAGTAAAAATGGTAACCACATGCTGAGCCCCCTCCAAAAGGTACCGCCATTCTGACAGAGCCAATTTCATGGCCAACAGCTCTCTATCTCCAATCGTATAATTCTTCTCTGCGGGTAGAAACTTGCGGGAGAAAAGGCACAAGGAAGGAGTCTGTTAGGAGGATACTTCTGGGCGAGTACCGCTCCAACTCCAATGGCAGAAGCATCGACCTCTAGAAAGAAGGGTTGCGAAAGATTGGGTTGTCTGAGGATGGGTGCAGAAGAGAAGGCTTGCTTCAGGAATGCCTCTACGGCCTCCTCCGTCCAGTTCTTGGTATTGGCCCCTTTTTTCGTGAGAGCCGTAATGGGAGCAACAATGGTGGAATACCCCTGGATAAATTGCCTGTAATAGTTAGAGAAGCCCAAAAAGCGTTGTACTGCTTTAAGAGTGGCTGGACGTGGCCAATCCAAGATTGCCCAAACTTCTTAGGGTCCATCTGTAGCTCAGATCCGGAGATGATGTACCCTAGGAATGGCATGGATGTAGCTTCGAATGAGCACTTCTCTAGCTTACAATATAGTTGGCTCTTCCGAAGCCTAGACAAAACCTCAATGACATTGTCACGGCTATGAATAATTATGGATCCCCAGCCTCTACTTAGATGGTGATAGTAGAGGGTGGTGGAGACAGAACACAGTGGAATTGAAGTTCTTAACTTGAGAGCATCACAGGGAACAATAACACAAACGATGGTAGTAGTGTTGCAACTTGATATATTGATAGAAGATACAACAGCATTAATAATAAAATACAATCGTAATCACAGATGTACTTCAGTTGGTAACCAATGGCAACAACATGCGGAATAGACAATATAACAGTTCAACACTAGATGGTAATTAGACCACTTGGATCCCACACGAAACACACAGCAGATGAAGGTGAACCACTGACACAGCTAGAAGTCCGATGAGAATAGTATGTAGACTTGGCTGATTCAAACGTATATTATGATTCACTTAGCAGGTGGTTATAGGTATCACAATAGATCATATAGCGGAACAAAGAACGTTATATGCTATCCAGAAACTTGGTTATAACTTGTAACATGCAGGAAAGTGTTGCCTAGAAGTACAGCGTGATAACGAAATCCAAACTGAGCGTAGAACTATAGGTCACAGAAGATCCGGTAAACAGGTAAGCGAGAGTTCATCACAATTAGACGACAGCTGGTAATGCACACAACTTGAATTGAAGTAGAGGCTCCTGGCTTAGCAGTGTATTCATATTAACAGTCTAGCACTAATAATCAGCAGAATAATAATAGCCGTGCCAGACATAGAACCACAGATGACAAGTTCAACATAGCATACCGCAACATAGACAGCCGAGTAGAATAATACTTGAGCCAATCAACATGAGCGCAGGTGTAGCAGACAACTCACGAATAGTTCTGTGTGCAGATGAATGACAACACGTAACTTCAGCTTGTAGATGAACCACAAACTGGCATACAGCGGAGCTGATGGAGAGCAATGATGACAGGTAACTTTGGCAACCGATAGTATCCAGAAGATAGGCAAAAGATCAGATATGCAGCCAGAACCCACGGCAGTGTGAGTAACACGAAGATCAGGCAATGAGTCCATGATTACGGGAGCTTGAAATAGTCCTCTAGGACCAATAGGCTTCAGAAGGAGGTCCCAATCAACATAACGAGAAACACCTATGGACAGGTAGAGACTCTGAAGCGAAAGCAAACACCAACATAGTTCTTAAAGGGCAAGTCACAACGCCAGCACCTAGCTATGGGACCGTTGTGTGACACTTTCTTCCAATCGTCTCCGGAGCGTATGCGGATCAGGTTGTAGGCCCCTCGCAGGTCTAGTTTAGTGAAGATTTTGGCCCCTTTGATACGGTCAAACAATTCGGTAATGAGAGGGATAGGATACCGATTTTTTACCGTAACAGCATTGAGACCCCGATAATCAATACAGGGACGGAGAGATCCGTCCTTCTTTTTAACAAAAAAGAAACTCGCTCCAGCAGGAGAGACAGATGGCCAGATGAATCCCCTCTGAAGGTTTTCTTTGATGTATACAGACATGGCAGAGGATTCTGGCTGGGAAAGTGGAAAAACTCTTTCTCTAGGAGGAGTTTTCCCGAGAGCAATTCAATTGGACAATCCCAAGGGCGGTGGGGGGCAAAAGTTCAGCTTGAACCTTGTCAAACACATCCGTGAAGTCTTGATATTGAGGAGGAAGTCCCGGAAGAAATGTTTTTGTGGAAGAAGAAAGAATCTTAATCGGCTTGACTTTAGTTAGACAATTGGACCGACATTGAGATCCCCAGGCCAAAACTTCAGAGGTATTTCAATCCAGGCTGGGAGAATGTACACAAAGCCAGGGTAGACCTAGTATAATGGGAGAAGTCGAGTGTGGTAGAACGAAGAATGAGATGACTTCAGAATGCAGAACCCCAATATGGATAGTGAGAGGCTTGGCTTGATAGCGAACCATACTTCCCGGGAGTTGAGAGCCGTCAATGGCAGTGATGATCACAGGTGTCTCCAAGGAAACAACAGGAATAGAACATTGGGATATAAGAGACCAGGAAATAAAATTCCCTGCAGCACCTGAGTCCACCAGAGCTTGGGAGAATTCTTCAGAGGAATCCCATAATATGGAGACTGTGAGAAGACAAGCAGATGATTATGAGGCTTCATATGTCCACAGTCTGACCTCCCCAGAGCAGACTAGGTCCTGGCATTTCCCGACCTCCTAGGACAGGAATTCAGAAAGTGGCCAGACTCGCCACAATAAATACATAACTTGTTTAAATGTCTCCTTTCTCTTTCCTTGGATGTTAACCGAGTTCTCCCAATTTGCATAGGCTCTTCAAGAATAGGGGAGGTTGAGAGGGGACGAAGAGCAGTTTTGACGGATGAATGGTTAGGATGTTCCTTCTCAGGCGACCTTTTGCGGAAACAAAGATCCACTTTCTTACATAGTGAGATTATGGCATCTAATGTGGTAGGAAGTTCTTGAGATGCCAGTACATCCTTGATTTTGTCCGATAGACCTTGCCAGAATGTGGCTACCAAGGCTTCATTATTCCAAGATAGCTCTGAGGAGAGGGTACGAAATTCTATAACGTACTGAGCAAATGTGTTGGTACCTTGGCGAAGTCTGAGAATGCTGGCAGAGGCTGAGGAAACACGTCCAGGCTCATCAAAGATCCGCCAGAAGGTGGCCAAGAACACAAGGTAATTATTGAGCAAAGAATCCTCTCGCTCCCATAGGGAAGAGACCCAAGCCAGAGCTTGGCCAGACAATAGAGAGATAATGTAAGCTATTTTGGTCCTGCCGGAAGGAAAGTTTTGGGGCTGTAATTCGAACTGTATGGAACATTGGTTAATAAAACCACGACAACGTTTGGGGTCCCCATCAAATTTTGCCGGTGTAGGCAGTCTTAACGAAGAAGATACAGTCCGAGGAGCGGAGCACTGGTCCTGAGGAGAACTAGCCACCGTTGGGTGAGCAGCCTATAGAATATCCAGACGACCGGTCAGAGTCTGGAAACACTGCAAGAGTTGGCGTTGGATGCTGTCCTGTTGCTCTATGCGTGAAACCAGATGTTGTAAAAGGTCTTTAGCAGAAGGCTCCACCGTGGGATCAGACATTTGGCCTGTTCTTAATGTCACGCTTGGCTAATAGGAAATTGATCCCTAGGCTCTGCCACAGGCGCGGAGTCTAACAGGCCAGTTGTTTTCACCAGGAACCCCCGCAAGGAAGTATGGACTTTGCGTCACCAAACCTGCAGGTCGCGGTCCTGTGAGTGGGTGTACAGCAAAATGGTGTGGAGGAGCCAGGTGACACGGGCAGCTACAGATGAGTCACAAGGAGAGTAGATGTCCTGTGGTGCAACCAGGAAAAACAGAGGCTGTCACCAGGGTGATAGGTAGAGGAACTGGTACAGCTGGAGTATAGCACTGGAATTGTGCAGACCACACGAGGAAGTGGACGATAACTGGGGAATCAGGCGATGAGTCACGAGGCAGTTGCGGTCCACAGTGGTAGCGGTCAGAGAACTGGGGCTGTCACAATGAACTATAGGGGAGGTGGTATAATAGTACTGAAGCAGCAATAGTTCAATACAGCAGGAGACTGAGAGCAACTGAAGTGTAACTCATAACTCGTAACAACAATAGATGAGATGCAATAGTAGCAGCTCTGAGTGATAGCGGTGAGAGAACGGAAGCTGTTGCGATGTAGTACAGTTGAGATAGTAAATAGCAGTACTGGAACAGCAGGAGTTCAATACAGCCAGAGACTGAGAGCAGACTGCAGCAGCAGGGATGACTTGTGGTAACAGCTGGTGAGTTACAATAGTAGTAGCATCTCTGAGTGATAGCGATGAGAGAACTGTAACTGTCACGATGAAGTACACTGAAGATGGTAGTAGTAGTACTGGAGCAGCGATAGTTCAACTCAGGCAGAGACTGAGAGCGGATTGAAGTAGAGGAGGTAACCCGTGGTAACAGCTGATGAGTTACAATAGTAGTAGCAGCTCTAAGTGTAGCGATGAGAGAACCGGAGCTGTCACGATGAAGTACAATGGAGATGGTTAGAAGAGTACAGAAGCAGCGATGATTCAACACAGGCCACGAATTAAGAGCAGGCTGGAACAGTGGAAGATCCACAAGGAGCACAGGAACCAGAACCACAGGCTACAGGAAGTGAGCTTGAAGAACAGGCATCAGACAGGTGAATCCAGAAGGTTTAAATAGTGCTCTAGGAATGCTCAGCCAATGAGAAAAGGAGGGAGGTCCAGAAGTGCAATGGATTTGCACCTGTGCTGAACTGAGTATAGTTGAATAAAATGAATGAAGTTTGTCTGACGCTGGAACATGGCAGTTTCCAAACCAATGACATGCGGGTAACGGAAGAGGTACTACTTGCGGGACCGAAGCGTTACAGTACCCCCCCTTTTAAAAGTGGCCACTGGATGCTTAGACAAAGTCTTCCATGGGAACTACACATGGAACTTTCGTAGCAGAGCTGGAGCATGGATATCGGAAGCATTGACCCAAGAGCGTTCTTCGGGACCAAAGCCCTTCCAATCTACCAAGTATTTGGTGATACCTCTGGAAACTTTGGAATCCAGGATCTGTGTAATTTCAAATTCTTGTTGCTGAGAGAATTTGGGAACAGTAGAAGTGGAAACTGGAATGGAGAACCTGTTGATGATGAGTGGTTTGAGAAGAGAAACATGGAAGGAGTCAGAGATATGGAGGGAAGCGGGCAGCTGAAGTTTATAGGATACTGGATTGATGACCCGAAGTATCTTGTAGGGTCCAATGAAACGAGAGGCAAACTTCATAGATGGTACTTTGAGACGGATATTTCGTGTAGATAGCCAGACCTTGTCTCCCACCTTGAGTGCTGGAACTGCTCGGCACCTCTTTTCTGCAAAGGTTTTATAGCGTGAGGAGGTCTTTTTAAGATTAGCAACTACTTTAGTCCATATGGTGGAAAAGTCGTGGATGGTATCTTCAACAGCGGAACATGGGTGGGTGGGAGATTAGAAAACCTGGGAAGCAGCGGATGACGTCCAGTAACAATAAAGAATGGAGTAGCAGCAGTGGACTCATGGAAGAGATTGTTATGTGCAAATTCGGCCCATGGCAGGAGATCAACCCAATTGTCTTGAGAGGCGGAAGAGAATAATCTGATGAATGTCTCCAGATCTTGATTTACCCTTTCAGTTTGGCCATTAGACTATGGGTGATAAGCCGAGGAAAAATTGAGTTGTATACCCAGGGTTTTACAAGGGCACGCCAGAATTTCGAGGTAAATTGAACCCCTCTGTCAGATACAATTTCCATGGGACAACCGTGCAGTCGAAAAATCTCTTTTATGAAGTGTTGAGCAAGAACTGATGATGATGGCAGACCAGTGAGAGGAACAAAATGAGCCATCTTCGAGAAGCGGTCCACAATGACCCAAATGGTATTATATCCTTTACTGCATGGAAGATCAGTAACGAAATCTATACTGATGTGAGTCCAGGGCTTAGTGGGTATGGACAATGGTTGTAATGGACCCATAGGACTTGCACGAGGACTCTTGTGTTGGGCACATACATTAAAAGCATCCACAAAATCTTTTACGTCTGATCGAATAGAGAGCCACCATTAGGAGCGGGAAACTAGCTCTTAGGTCTTGAGGAACCCCGCGTGTCCGGAGAATCTGGAGGCATGAGACCAGAGGAGCAATTTTTTCCAAAGAGAGACAGGAACAAATGCTTTCCCAGGAGGAGAAGAATTAGTCGGAGTGAGTCCTATTAAGCATTTAGGATCCAGGATGGGACGACTCAGAGGAAGATCAGAATTCAAATCGGAGCTGAAGGCCCTGGAGAGTGCATCTGCCTTTTTATTAAGATGACCAGGTTTGAAGGTTACATGGAGGTTGAAACGGGAGAAAAACAGAGACCAACGAGCCTGGCGAGGGGTGAAACGGGAGAAAAACAGAGACCAACGATCCTGGCGAGCCTGGCACTGAGCAGACTGTAGATACAACAAATTTTTATGGTCAGTAAAAATGGTAACCACATGCTGAGCCCCCTCCAAAAGGTACCGCCATTCTGACAGAGCCAATTTCATGGCCAACAGCTCTCTATCTCCAATCGTATAATTCTTCTCTGCGGGTAGAAATTTGCATGAGAAAAAGCACAAGGAAGGAGTCTGTTAGGAGGATACTTCTGGGCGAGTACCGCTCCAACTCCAATGGCAGAAGCATCGACCTCTAGAAAGAAGGGTTGCGAAAGATTGGGTTGTCTGAGGATGGGTGCAGAAGAGAAGGCTTGCTTCAGGAATGCCTCTACGGCCTCCTCCGTCCAGTTCTTGGTATTGGCCCCTTTTTTCGTGAGAGCCGTAATGGGAGCAACAATGGTGGAATACCCCTGGATAAATTGCCTGTAATAGTTAGAGAAGCCCAAAAAGCGTTGTACTGCTTTAAGAGTGGCTGGACGTGGCCAATCCAAGATTGCCCAAACTTCTTAGGGTCCATCTGTAGCTCAGATCCGGAGATGATGTACCCTAGGAATGGCATGGATGTAGCTTCGAATGAGCACTTCTCTATCTTACAATATAGTTGGCTCTTCCGAAGCCTAGACAAAACCTCAATGACATTGTCATGGCTATGAATAATTATGGATCCCCAGCCTCTACTTAGATGGTGATAGTAGAGGGTGGTGGAGACAGAACACAGTGGAATTGAAGTTCTTAACTTGAGAGCATCACAGGGAACAATAACACAAACGATGGTAGTAGTGTTGCAACTTGATATATTGATAGAAGATACAACAGCATTAATAATAAAATACAATCGTAATCACAGATGTACTTCAGTTGGTAACCAATGGCAACAACATGCGGAATAGACAATATAACAGTTCAACACTAGATGGTAATTAGACCACTTGGATCCCACACGAAACACACAGCAGATGAAGGTGAACCACTGACACAGCTAGAAGTCCGATGAGAATAGTATGTAGACTTGGCTGATTCAAACGTATATTATGATTCACTTAGCAGGTGGTTATAGGTATCACAATAGTTCATATAGCGGAACAAAGAACGTTATATGCTATCCAGAAACTTGGTTATAACTTGTAACATGCAGGAAAGTGTTGCCTAGAAGTACAGCGTGATAACGAAATCCAAACTGAGCGTAGAACTATAGGTCACAGAAGATCCGGTAAACAGGTAAGCGAGAGTTCATCACAATTAGACGACAGCTGGTAATGCACACAACTTGAATTGAAGTAGAGGCTCCTGGCTTAGCAGTGTATTCATATTAACAGTCCAGCACTAATAATCAGCAGAATAATAATAGCCGTGCCAGACATAGAACCACAGATGACAAGTTCAACATAGCATACCGCAACATAGACAGCCGAGTAGAATAATACTTGAGCCAATCAACATGAGCGCAGGTGTAGCAGACAACTCACGAATAGTTCTGTGTGCAGATGAATGACAACACGTAACTTCAGCTTGTAGATGAACCACAAACTGGCATACAGCAGAGCTGATGGAGAGCAATGATGACAGGTAACTTCGGCAACCGATAGTATCCAGAAGATAGGCAAAAGATCAGATATGCAGCCAGAACCCACGGTAGTGTGAGTAACACGAAGATCAGGCAATGAGTCCATGATTACGGGAGCTTGAAATAGTCCTCTAGGACCAATAGGCTTCAGAAGGAGGTCCCAATCAACATAACAAGAAACACCTATGGACAGGTAGAGACTCTGAAGCGAAAGCAAACACCAACATAGTTCTTAAAGGGCAAGTCACAACGCCAGCACCTAGCTATGGGACCGTTGTGTGACACTTTCTTCCAAACGTCTCCGGAGCGTATGCGGATCAGGTTGTAGGCCCCTCGCAGGTCTAGTTTAGTGAAGATTTTGGCCCCTTTGATACGGTCAAACAATTCGGTAATGAGAGGGATAGGATACCGATTTTTTACCGTAACAGCATTGAGACCCCGATAATCAATACAGGGACGGAGAGATCCGTCCTTCTTTTTAACAAAAAAGAAACTCGCTCCAGCAGGAGAGACAGATGGCCTGATGAATCCCCTCTGAAGGTTTTCTTTGATGTATACAGACATGGCAGAGGATTCTGGCTGGGAAAGTGGAAAAACTCTTCCTCTAGGAGGAGTTTTCCCGAGAGCAATTCAATTGGACAATCCCAAGGGCGGTGGGGGGGGGGGCAAAAGTTCAGCTTGAACCTTGTCAAACATATCCGTGAAGTCTTGATATTGAGGAGGAAGTCCCGGAAGAAATGTTTTTGTGGAAGAAGAAAGAATCTTAATCGGCTTGACTTTAGTTAGACAATTGGACCGACATTGAGATCCCCAGGCCAAAACTTCAGAGGTATTTCAATCCAGGCTGGGAGAATGTACACAAAGCCAGGGTAGACCTAGTATAATGGGAGAAGTCGAGTGTGGTAGAACGAAGAATGAGATGACTTCAGAATGCAGAACCCCAATATGGATAGTGAGAGGCTTGGCTTGATAGCGAACCATACTTCCCGGGAGTTGAGAGCCGTCAATGGCAGTGATGATCACAGGTGTCTCCAAGGAAACAACAGGAATAGAACATTGGGATATAAGAGACCAGGAAATAAAATTCCCTGCAGCACCTGAGTCCACCAGAGCTTGGGAGAATTCTTCAGAGGAATCCCATAATATGGAGACTGTGAGAAGACAAGCAGATGATGATGAGGCTTCATATGTCCACAGTCTGACCTCCCCAGAGCAGACTAGGGCCTGGCATTTCCCGACCTCCTAGGACATGAATTCAGAAAGTGGCCAGACTCGCCACAATAAATACATAACTTGTTTAAACGTCTCCTTTCTCTTTCCTTGGATGTTAACCAAGTTCTCCCAATTTGCATAGGCTCTTCAAGAATAGGGGAGGTTGAGAGGGGACGAAGAGCAGTTTTGACGGTTGAATGGTTAGGATGTTCCTTCTCAGGCGACCTTTCGCGGAAACAAAGATCCACTTTCTTACATAGTGAGATTATGGCATCCAATGTGGTAGGAAGTTCTTGAGATGCCAGTACATCCTTGATTTTGTCCGATAGACCTTGCCAGAATGTGGCTACCAAGGCTTCATTATTCCAAGATAGCTCTGAGGAGAGGGTACGAAATTCTATAACGTACTGAGCAAATGTGTTGGTACCTTGGCGAAGTCTGAGAATGCTGGCAGAGGCTGAGGAAACACGTCCAGGCTCATCAAAGATCCGCCAGAAGGTGGCCAAGAACACAAGGTAATTATTGAGCAAAGAATCCTCTCGCTCCCATAGGGAAGAGACCCAAGCCAGAGCTTGGCCAGACAATAGAGAGATAATGTAAGCTATTTTGGTCCTGCCGGAAGGAAAATTTTGGGGCTGTAATTCGAACTGTATGGAACATTGGTTAATAAAACCACGACAACGTTTGGGGTCCCCATCAAATTTTGCCGGTGTAGGCAGTCTTAACGAAGAAGATACAGTCCGAGGAGCGGAGCACTGGTCCTGAGGAGAACTAGCCACCGTTGGGTGAGCAGCCTATAGAATATCCAGACGACCGGTCAGAGTCTGGAAACACTGCAAGAGTTGGCGTTGGATGCTATCCTGTTGCTCTATGCGTGAAACCAGATGTTGTAAAAGGTCTTTAGCAGAAGGCTCCACCGGGGGATCAGACATTTGGCCTGTTCTTACTGTCACGCTTGGCTAATAGGAAATTGATCCCTAGGCTCTGCCACAGGCGCAGAGTCTAACAGGCCAGTTGTTTTCACCAGGAACCCCCGCAAGGAAGTATGGACTTTGCGTCACCAAACCTGCAGGTCGCGGTCCTGTGAGTGGGTGTACAGCAAAACGGTGTGGAGGAGCCAGATGACACGGGCAGCTACAGATGAGTCACAAGGAGAGTAGATGTCCTGTGGTGCAACCAGGAGAAACAGAGGCTGTCACCAGGGTGATAGGTAGAGGAACTGGTACAGCTGGATTATAGCAGACCACACAAGGATGTGGAGATAACTGGGGAATCAGGTGATGAGTCACCGAGGCAGTTGCGGTCCACAGTCGTAGCGGTCAGAGAACTGGGGCTGTCACAATGAAGTACAGGAGAGGTGGTATAATAGTACTGAAACAGCAATAGTTCAATACAGCAGGAGACTGAGAGCAACTGAAGTAGCCGATGTAACTCGTAGCAACAATAGATGAGATGCAGTAGTAGCAGCTCTGAGTGATAGCGATGAGAGAACTGGAACTGTCACGATGAAGTACACTGAAGATGGTAGTAGTAGCATTGGAGCAGCGATAGTTCAACTCAGGCAAACACCGAGAGCAGAATGAGGTAGCGGAGGTAACCCGTGGTAACAGCTGATGAGTTACAATAGTAGTAGCAGATCTGAGTGGTAGCGATGAGAGAACTGAAACTGTCACGATGAAGTACACTGAAGATGGTAGTAGTGGTACTGTAGCAGTGATAGTTAAACTCAGGCAGAGACCGAGAGCAGGCTGGATTAGCGGAGGCAAATTGTGGAAACAGCTGAGGAGTCACAGGTGTAATAGCTAGGGATGTGCACCGGCCACTTTTCGTGTTTTGGGTTTTGGGTTCTGATTACCTTAAGGTTTTGGGTTCTAATGGGTTTTGCCAAAACACCCCCCTTAAGGTTTTGGGTTTTGGGTTCTGATTTCTTTTTTAAAAAGCATAAAAACTGCTAAAATCCTGTTTTTTTTGTTTGTTTTCCCTCCTACGCTATTATTAACCTCAATAACATTCATTTTCACTCATTTCCAGTCTATTCTGAACACCTCACACCTCACAATATTGTTTTTAGGCCAAAAGGTTGCACCGAGGTAGCTGGATGACTAAGCTAAGCGACACAAGTGGGCGGCACAAACACGTGGCCCATCTAGGAGTGGCACTGCAGTGGCAGACAGGATGGCAGTTTGAAAAACTAGACCCCAAAGAGCACATAATGCCAAAAAAAGAGGTGCAAGATGGAATTCTCCTTGGGCCATCCCACCCACCCTTATGTTGGTGAAATAGGATATGCGCACTTTACCAAACCAATCATTTCAGCGACAGGGCCTACAAAACTGTGGCTGAAATGATTGATTCGTTTGGACCCCCACAAAACAAGCTGGCAAAGAAAAAAAAGAGGTGCAAGATGGAATTGTCCTTGGGCCCTCCCACCCACCCTTATGTTGCGGAAAAAAGACATGCACACTTTAACAAACCAATCATTTCAGCGACAGGGCTTACCAAACTACTGTGGCTGAAATGATTGGTTTGTTTGGGCCCCCACACAAAAAAAGCAATTCATCTCTCCCTGTACAAAGTAAACTGGCTCTACTGAGGCAAGATGTCGTCCTCATCCTCATCCTCTGATTCCTCGCCCCCTTCAGTGAGTACTTCCTCATCCTCACACATTATCAATTTGTCCCTACTGGACTCCACAATCACAGGTCCCTCTGTAGTCTCTGGAGGCCATTGCTGGTCTTCATTGAAGAATTAATAATTCATTTTGATGAACATCATCTTCTCTACATTTTGCGGAAGCAACCTCCTTCGCCGCTCACTGACCAGGTTCCCCGCTGCACTAAAAACTCTTTCGGACTACACACTGGAGGGGGGACAACTCAGGTAAAATAGAGCCAGTTTGTACAGGGGCTTCCAAACTGTTTTTTTTCCTGCCAGTACAAGTAAGGACCGTCTGACATGTCTACTTGGATGCTGTCAGCAAAGTAATCCTCCACCATTTTTTCAATGGTGACAGCATCCAATGCAGCGACAGTAGACATGTCAGCAATCGTTGGCAGATCCTTCAGTCCGGACCAGATGTTCTCTGCATCCCCGCCAGCGGGTTGTTTAAGAAATCTCAGCTGTTTCCTCGCAGCAACAGGTGTGGAAGAAAATGAAGGAGGAGCTGTTGCCATGTCACGGTCCTCTTCAGATGACAATCTCCTGATCAGCAGGTCTTTGCACCGCTGTAGACTTGTGTCCGCCGGAAACAGAGACACAACATACGCTTTAAACCGAGGATCGAGCACGTTGGCCAGAATGTATTCCTCTGACTTTAAAAGACTGACCACCCTCGGATCCTGGCAAAGCGTACGAAGGGCTTCATCCACAAAAGCTACATGCTTTGTGGAATCGCAATGCTTTACCAGCTCCTCCCTCACTTTCTCCAGCTGCTTCTGCAACAGCCTGATCAGGGGAATCACCTGACTCAAGCTGGCAGTGTCGGAACTGACTTCTCGTGTGGCAAGTTCCTTGCACAACATGGAAATCAGTCTCCACTGCGCTTGACTCAGGCGCATCCCCACTCCTTTGCCTATGTCATAGGTGGCTGTGTAGGCTTGAATGGCCTTTTGCTGCTCCTCCATCCTCTGCAGCATATAGAGGGTGGAGTTCCAGCACCTCACAACCTCTTGTTTGAGGTGATGGCAGGGCAGGTTCAGTCTTTTTTGATGGTGCTCTAGTCTTCGGTAGGCAGTGGCAGAATGGCGAAAGTGTCCAGCAATTTTGCGGGCCACCGCAAGCATATCCTGCACACCCCTGTCACTTTTAGGATAATGCTGCACCACCAAATTTATTGTGTGGGCAAAACATGGCACGTGCTGGAAATTGCCCATATGTAATGCCCGCACAATGTTACTGGCGTTGTCCGACACCACAAATCCCCAGGAGAGTGTAAGTGGGGTAAGCCACTGCGAGATGATTTCCCTCAGTTTCTCTAAGAGGTTGTCGGCGTTGTGCGTTCAGTAACCACGGGTTACTGAAGCCGGTGATACACGTTTCCTGCCTTGGAACGAGCAGGCGTTTCGGAGATGCTGCTACTGATGATGCTGCTGCTGTTGCTGCGGAAGGCGATGCATCTACCCAGTGGGCTGTCACAGTCATATAGTCCTTAGTTTGACCTGAACCACTTGTCCACATATCCGTGGTTAAGTGGACAGTGGGTACAACCGCATTTTTCAGAGCACTGAGGACACTTTTTCGTACTTCTCTGTACATCCCGGGTATCGCCTGCCTAGTGAAGTGGAATCTAGACGGGATTTGGTACCGGGGACACAATACCTCCATCAACCTTCTAAATCCCACTCCACTGATGGCGGACACCGGACGCACGTCTAACACCAACATAGCTGTCAAGGCTGCAGTTATCCGCTTTGCTATAGGATGACTGCTGTCGTACTTCGTGGTCATAACAAACGACTGTTGTACGGTCAATTGCTTAGTGAAAGACGTAGCGGTCTTACGACTTCCCCTCTGGGAAGATGACCGATTCCCAGCAGCAACAGCAGCAGCGGCAGTAGTAGGCGTACCGCTGCAGGATCCTCCGGAAGAATCCCGGATTGAAGAGGACTTAGTCATGCTGGTGACATGGCCTGCAGGACTATCTCCCATCCAGATCGAGGAGGAAATTGACGAGGAGGGTGTTGCTGGTGTGGATACAACGGCACCAAGGGATTTAGGTGTCCCTGGACTGCTGACGGTCCTAGCCACAGTTCCTAAACTAAACAATGAATTATGAAGGTTCTTCAGGTGATGTATAAGGGAGGATGTCCCTAGGTGGCCAAGATCCTTACCCCTGCTTATTGCAGCTTTACATAAGGTACATATGGCAATACATTTGTTGTCCGGATTGGGATAGAAATAATTCCAGACCAAAGAAGTGGATTTATTGGTCTTCTGGCCAGGCATGACTATGGGCTTTTTCATCCCATGGACAACAACTGTTTCCCCCCCTGGTGCCTCATTTAAGAAAACCAAATCAGCATCCTCCTCGTCAAGTTCCTCCTCAGCGCCAGCTACATCAATATCCTCCTCCTGGTGTACTACATTGACACCTTCATTATCCAATCTGTAACTGCACTGTGGGTGATCCTTCCAGCATATGCAGAGGGCGTGCTGCAAATGGTGGAAGGAGCCACCTCTTCTCGTACAGTGATGGGAAGGTCAGGCTTCGCAACCACCAACACCCTTGGACTCGCCTTGGGGATTTGTGATGCCATGTCTTTAGAAGGCAGAGTTGTTTGCTGTGTTTTTGATGACAGATTAACTCTCTTAAATTTTTTAGGGGGGGAGGAGGAGGGCTTAGATCATTGGGTGAAGCTGAACCACTAGTCATGAACACGGGCCAGGGCCTAAGCCGTTCCTTGCCACTCCGTGTCGTAAATGGCATATTGGCAAGTTTATGTTTCTCCTCAGATGATTTTAATTTCTTTTTTTGATCATTTTAGTGACCTTTGGCTTTTTGGATTTTACATGCCCTCTACTATGACATTGGGCATCGGCCTTGGCAGACGACGTTGATGGCATTTCATCGTGTATGTCATGACTAGTGGCAGCAGCTTCAGCATTAGGAGGAAGTGGTTCTTGATCCTTCCCTATTTTATCCTCCAAATTTTTGTATTCCATTATATGCAGCACAAGAGAGCATACCTCTAAACCACACAGACCCGGCAAAGGCTTTAAAAATGATATGCGGCACAGGACAGTACCACTGGACTGGAGTTATATAGCAGTACCACTGGACTTATACTGCAGGATCAGTGAACTTTGTTATATAGCAGTACCACTGGACTTATACTGCAGGATCAGTGAACTTTGTTATATAGCAGTACCAATGGACTTATACTGCAGGATCAGTGAACTTTGTTATATAGCAGTACCAATGGACTTATACTGCAGGATCAGTGAACTTTGTTATATAGCAGTACCAATGGACTTATACTGCAGGATCAGTGAACTTAGTTATATAGCAGTACCACTGGACTGGACACAGGACAGCACCACTGGAATTATGGCAGCACCACCACTGGACTGAGCAGGACAGAGCACAGGACAGCACCACTGGACTGAGCAGGACAGAGTACAGGACAGCACCACTGGATTGAGCAGGACAGCACCACTGGACTGAGCAGGACAGAGCACAGGACACCACCACTGGACTGAGCAGGACAGAGCACAGGACAGCACCACTGGACTCAGCAGGACAGAGCACAGGACACCATCACTGGACTGACCAGGACAGAACCACTGGAATGAGCAGGACAGAGGACACAACTAGCACACCCTCCCTCTTCCCTGATCAATGCCCAAGTGAAGATGGCCGCGGCAAGCGGGGACTAATATGAATCCGGATCTCGCAAGATCCGACGGCGGGATTATGAGGTTTTGCCTCATTTTGCGATCGGCGGGAATACCCAAACAGTGCTCGAATTAGGCTCGGATCGGCACTGTTCGGGGGTGTTCTGATTTCTACAGTCCGAGCCCGCTCATCCCTAGTAATAGCAGCTCTGAGTGTAGCGATGAGAGAACCGGAGCTGTCACGATGAAGTACACTGGAGATGGTTAGAAGAGTACTGGAGCAGCGATGGTTCAACACAGGCCACAAACTAAGAGAAGGCTGGAACAGCGGAAGATCCACAAGGAGCACAGGAACCAGAACCACAGGCTACAGGAAGTGAGCTTGAAGAACAGGCATCAGACAGGTGAATCCAGGAGGTTTAAATAGTGCTCTAGGAATGCTCAGCCAATGAGAAAAGGAGGGAGGTCCAGAAGTGCAATGGATTTGCACCTGTGCTGAACTGAGTATAGTTAAATGAAATGAATGAAGTTTGTCTGACGCTGGTGTCTGACGCAGTTTCTAAACCAATGACATGCAGGTAACGGAAGAGTTACTACTTGCGGGACCGAAGCGTTGCAAGGATTTAACACCTGGCCGAACATCTTATAATAGCCAATTGCGAACCCATCTGGCCCTAGGCTTTTGCCAGTCAGTGTGGAGGAAACGGCCTCTTCTAATTCCTGCAGGGTAAAAGGTTGATTCAGCTTCTCCATGTCAGATTCTGAGAGCTTGGGGAAGATACACCTCTGGAGGTAATCACTAATTTGTTCTCGTTTTGAATCGGGATCTATCAAAGGAGAAGATTCTGTGATATTGTATAGCCCGGAATAATAAGCATGGAACGCTGAGGATATGTCCCCTGTCAAATGGCTCTGATTCCCGCTTCCATGCTACCCAGAGTGAATAAAAGATGAAGTGTGTTGTGCTCTTAAAGGCTGAGCTAACATGAAAGTATGTCTGCACCTATCATGTGCCAACTTCGTTCTATCACCAAGTAATTCATTAAGGGCAGTCCTAGGCTCTGTCAATTCTCGCAGAGTTACCCCGGCTAGAGAGGTCTTATGTGTCACGATCTGCATCCTGCAGCTCCTGTCTGCAAGGAACTATGTTAGCACTTTGCATACATATGTATCCTTTCTGTAGTACCACTGTTCTAAAAAGGGGCCACTGTGGTACTTATTCTGCTCTCTTACCTGCCAGAGCTAGGCTCGTTAATCCAGGATGCTTTACACCTGTTTTTGGCCTACAAAAGCCTGCTTGTCCCAGCAGCCTTTGCCAGCTCATCTGTTGCCTTTACCTGTGTTGCGGTTCCTGAGTCCTATCCTGGTTGATCTCCTTGTATTGACCCCTGCTCGTCCCTCCATTTTTGCTCCTTCCTGTGAGCCCTGACTCGGCTTGTCTGTGACTCTGTACCTGCTTGCAGCACTCCAATGTTTCAGCTTTATCCTGCTCCAGAGTATTACCACCAACACCTGCTTCCCAGGTCTCCAGTGTTACAGAGGACTAACCTGCTGCAGATTGTTACTAGCAGTATCCACTACCTCGTGGTAAAGTCTTGCAGACCATCATATCCTGTGTACGTTACCTTCAGTGCCTTGCTCCACAGACAGTCGCACCTTGTGTGTCATCTCCACTACTTTGTTGTAAAGTCCTGCAGACCATCACATCCTGTGTACGTTACCTTCAGTGCCTTGCTCCGCAGACCATCACACCTTGTGTGCCATCTCCACTACTTTGTGGTAAAGTCCTGCAGACCATCGCATTCTGCATCTGTTGTTTACTGAGTTCTCTTGCTATTTCTGCCATACCCTACCGTACTGCATCCTGCAATCTGTGTAACCGGTGTTTAATAAAAAACACTTTGTTCACTGCGCTCTCTCTGTGGTCTTATATTGGGAATCCTGACAGTATGATCTGGCTCCAATATTGAGCCTGCCGTTACACTCTTCCCATCCTTGTTGAGGATTCCCAGGGTACTGGTTTATTAAC